>NC_141628.1:31800267-32101934 GCF_047967505.1 Dipteris shenzhenensis | reverse complement strand
AGCTGTGAGAAGCCATTTATTTCATGATGGCTGCCAAGTGTAAAGTGCTAAACTGCTTTGTACACCCTTTTGGTGAGCAGCTATCCTAAACAGCATTGGCTGCATATAAAGGCTAGCACTCTCGCTGACCATAAACTTTCAAGGACTGTTTAGCATCCCAATTATACTGAAAACTGTGAGGTTTTCCCTTGTTGCTCAGCCTGCTCATCGTCATGCTTGTCATCCTATGAAATTTACTTTAGAATCCTTTGCATTCAACTTGTAGATTTTATTCCTTTATAGAGACCATGCATTGCTCGTTCCTCACCCACTTTGTCCTCAAAATTCGCATGCTTTGGTTCTCAAGGGTGGGGGGCACATCCAGTTTATTACCTACACAAACATGCATGCTAGTTATGGGCCCATTGTTTGTTTCTTTGTTAACTACCTTTTCCACTTGGAGGGTCTCCTTCGCCAAGTTGGCTGTTCTCATCTGTATCTACTATACATTACAATGCTTTGAGCTTGTCAGCACATTCATGATGGTTTTCATTGTTAAGCTGCCCATCATCAATGCTTTGCTTCTCCCCAACAAATGTTTTTTGGATGGTTTTCCTACTTGCTTATATTATTGATCACCCAAGGCTTCCTCTTGTGAGAGGCGGCCATTCTATGATGATCTTTACACTAGATATAAATAAGCTCGTGCAAGCTCTCCCGTTGCTTTTGTATAGGTTCTTGCTAGCTTACTTTTTGCTTTTGCACAAGCCCTTGCCAACAGCTCTATAAACCTTGCCTTGGTGAATCATGCCAACCATACACATCTGGTCCCTGCCAAGTGCATCTTTTGGCCTGTGACTTCTAACCCAAGCATACACATGCATTATCTTTATACTGATCCAGTCATCGTGGTGCATCTGCCTTCGCTGTGAATTTGCACTAGAATTAGACGTTAATATAGTGGAATTTTTATATCACAAAAAGTTTCAACATGCATGCCTTGCAGCCTGGCTGATATGGCAGTCATATGATGTGGAAGTGTCGACACTGCTTCCCAAAATTGCAACTTGATGGCAGCCTACGTAGCTCGTAGCTTGTAATTGGCCACCATGATGCCTGGCTATCCATGTGGCACATATTCACAACGCATTGCCAGGTTGATTGTTCTTTCCCCTTTACAAAACAAATAGATACAGCATGTTTATGTAGTCTGCCTTCTTGTGCAGCCTCCTATTCCTGTTTGTTCTTGGTTTTTTTTTTTTTTTTGGGGGGGGGGGGGGTTGTTGTCTTTGAGTGCCCACAACCAGCAGCTACAAGATAAGCAGCAAGCCGTTTCAACTCTGTGGCACTGGGCAGCAATTAGATGGGGATCATGACAACAATTGCGATGACCTCCCATGTAGGAAACAGCAAGGCCATAGCTACTGCCCGTTGTTGAAAGTGATTGATTGGAGCAGCCATGGGATTGGTGTGTTGACAGGAAATGGCAATCGCCACAATGGCTGCAGCATGCAGGAAAGACACTCTGATGACCAGCGTAAAGCTTGCAAAGGTATGGAATAGGGCAGCATTGTTGATGTTGCACGTCGACAGTGCAGTGTCAAGTATGTAGATACTATATGCTTCCAAAAAAGTCTCAACAGAACCAAGATTATCTTATTTCTCGCACATATAAGGCACCTAACTGAGCAGGAAATACAAAATCAAGCAGAAGTAAAATCACCAATACTTCTTGCTACAGCCATCAGTTGGAGCTCACGGCTGCTTCTATAAGCCTAAGACTACTCCTGTCCGTAGTGTGCTTCGTATTGCAGCTGATGGGCCTTGTACAAGTACCTTGTTCTCTGAGGTCGCCTTGGAAGCTTCTTGAGCTGCCAAGATCTATCACACTTTGGCTACACTAATATACTTGCTGAAGGTTGTTCCTGCCCTCTGCTGCCTCTTGGCTTGATTGCTGCTTGAAATTACTATGCTCCATCCTAATAATTCCATTATCATCTTGTCAATAATGTATTTCCTCATAGAGGCTTTTCTGGAAAAATGTTTGTGTGTGTGTGTGTGTGTGTGTGTGCAAGCACGTGTGTGTGTGTGTGGGAAGCGAACAAAAAAAAAAAAAAAAGTGTGTGTGGGAAGCGCCATGGAGAGCCCTGCTGCTCCTCCCCCCCTACCCGTACCCCTGTGTGCATCTGTTCCCTTCCCATCTACCTCCGTACACCTTCAGCCTTCCCCCGTCCCTCCTCCAATCATCCCTCTACAGTCCCCGCCTCCTTCTGTAGATCCTTTGTCTCAGCCCGTGCAGGTTTGGTCATCCGTACAAGTTTCTTCACCATCCGTACCTGCTGCCTGCACCCCCGTTTTTCCTCAGCCACCCCCTGCACTCCCTTCGCTGCTGTCCGTACCTGCTCTGCAACAGCCGCCTCAGTTACCTGTACCTTCTGCCTCTGCCATATGGCCGTCTGTACAGGCTGTACGGCCGACCGTACAGCCTGTACGGACGGATGTGCAGCTTTCGTCTGCTGCAGCAGCTGTTCCATTTTGGACTGTACCCGCTTCTTTTGTGCCCCCTTTGCTGTCAGTACAGCATGTACCTCAGCCGTTCAAGTCTGTACAATTCTAGCAGCCCCCCTTTATCCTTGCCTTTTCCTGATGTATCTTCTTCCTTTCTCCCTACTGCCTTGACAGACGAGTCCTTTGTGTTCTTTGCTTCTACTCCTTCCATGCCTGATCCTCCTGCCCGTGTTCTTATTCGCCGGAAGCGTGGTGGTCTGCTTGCTTCGCGTTTATTCAAATCTGCAAAGCTCGATGTGGCGAATGGTCCTTCCTCCTCCCCCCAGTTGGATCTTCTTCGACAATTGTGTGCTGCCTCCGTCACAGATATTCCCTCCTCGGGTTCTCCTATGGTTTGCTCTTTGGATTCTGCCCTCTTAGTCCCTGGTCTTCGACAGGCTCAGCAGTTTGGGATCTGTCTCCATTTTATGGGCAAGATTCTCTCTGCAGCTCAGCTCCGTTGTTGGGCTGAAGTTGCAATAGGCCCAGATCTCGTTTCTTCCTTTCTTTTTTTCGGCAAAGGTTTTCATTATGCTCGGTATTCTTCGACTGAGGTGGTAAAGAGCCTTGTCAGCTGTGCTGGTGTTCCTGGGGCTGGTTTCTTTGCTTATGTAATGCCCTAGGATCCACTTTTTAATCTGGCTGCTTCTCTTCTCACTCACTGTCCAGTTTGGATTACTCTAAAAGCGTTGCTTGTTCCTCTTCTTCCACATCTTCCTACCCTTGCAGGGCTTTTGGGGAGGCCTCTACATGTTCTGAGACAAGAGTTTCTACAGGCCACTCGGGATGTTCTCATCTGTATTTTATGGGATATGATGCAGCCGATGCCTTCTTCTCTGGATCTTGATTTGAGATTTGTTCAGTTATCTCACTGCATCAATTTGTACAAAGCAATAATCTGCAACTGGAGGATGTTGTGTTTGATCCTCCTCCAGTTTGATATTGTAACTTTTTACTTGGTTGCCTCATGAGTTTTCCTCTGAAGCTTTACTTGTAAATCTTTTTTGTACTTATTGGTGGGTTTTTACCTCTTTTTGGGGTTTCCCACACAGAAATAAAAGATTTCACTAAAAAAAAAGAGTGTGTGCGCGTGTGTGTGTGTGTGGGTGTGTGGGTGTGTGGGTGTGTGTGTAGGGAAGATTCCTGGATGCCCTTTCTCTACTGCTCTGATACTGGACTGGAAACAAGTGCTTTCTAAAGTCAAATGGGCTCCTGATAATCATTCGGGGACAAACTCAATGAGGAAAGAAAGTATTCATTGGAGTGCCATCTTTGACACTCCACTTGCTTTACAGGAACCGGTTAGGGCATATAATCTCATGAAATTGGGAATTAGATACATCAATGACGTGGTAGATGATCATGGCCATGTCTTATCTTTTCCTCAGGCCACAGCCTCTTATGCATTGGGAATGCATCACAGATTGATATGGAAGAAAATTGCTGATCTCTTGCATCCTTTTCTACCTATTCCCCCAGTGGCTGACACAGACAGGCTTATGGATTGGCAATTGTACTCCTCTGCTACATGCTCTCGTCCTATTCCTCTGCCTGTTTTGACCTCCATCAAAGTTTACAAGCTTCTTCAGCCTGCCCCTTGGATTCATCATTATGCTAATAATTTGTGGCATATCAGGCCTTTCATGGTGGCGGAAGAATCTCCGACTATTATGGAGGTGTAAAATGCCTTTGAAACAAAGACTTTTTCTTTGGAGATGCATGACCGGCACATTGTCAGTGGGAATCACACTTGTCAAACGTCACATTGCTTCACCCACCTGTTTACGGTGTCACGCTCCTTCAGAGACTGTCCCTCATTTGCTCTGGCATTGCCCGTCTACTCGGAACCTCCTTGGGAAAATTTCAGATCATCTTCGCCTCCGTTTCCCGAGTCACATATTTGGGAAACATTTTTGGTTATTTGGCAGATTTAGGATGCCTTTATCTCAATACTCACTCTTTTTCTCATGCGTGAGATATTGGGTTCTTTGGATAATCTGGGAAGAGCATAATCTGGCATACTTGGGCCATCAATTTCAAAAGTCGTATGAATCTTTTAGAGACTCATTGCGGCAATCTTTATATGATGCCTGTCATGAGGGTGATATACATGCATCTTGCATTGAGCTTTTCTTTTTATGCTTCTAATCTGTGGGATACTCTCCATCTTGGAGACTTTCCCTCTTGTAAAGTTATGACAACATAAATATAATGCACTGGAATTTACCAAAAAAAAGGTGTGTGTGTGTGTGTGCCTGTGTGTGTGTGTGTGTGTGTGTGTGTGTATCTATCTATGATGCTTGCCATCAAGGAGATCTTCCTCAATCATGCCTGGAAATAGTTTCTCTTTGCTTTGATTTCCTGTTGAGGCTCTCTGTTTTTTTGAGACCCTCATGTAAATTTTGCTGATAATATAATCATGGATTTACCCCCAAAAAAAAAAAAAGTGTGTGTGTGTGTGTATCAGTGTGTGTGTGTGTGTGTGTGTGTGTGTGTGTCTTTTTCAATCGTGTGATCAAAGGCTTGTCCTATGATCATGTGTGTGAGTGTGTGTGTGTGTAGCACAGTTGGTGTGTGTGTGAGAGAGAGAGAGCTGAGAGGAGCCAGCCCTTGCAGATCAGCCCGAAAGCATCCCATAACCAACCCGTGAGCATCAGCATCCTGTTGCGCTGCATCAACGCTCTGAACCTGATCATTTCGAGCAGACATAAGCTGCCGTACAGTACGTCAAACCTCCGTACAGCTTCCGTACAGCTTCCGTAAGGCTGTACGGCCTTTTCCGCCTGCTGCAGCCTGCTGTTCCTGCATCAACTCTGGTTCTCGGTCGATTTTCTGCGCAGGGTTTTGCATCCGGACTACAATCACGCCCTGATCTTGAAGGCTTTCACTCCTATCTCTCCCCTCTTCAGTCTCTGGGTTTGTTGCACCTTTCCCATCGCCAAAATCTGCTATTTCCCTCTGAAATATATTTCATTTGGGGTTTTTCTGCTGGGTTTTCTCTCTTTTCCCTCTACAAAACTGATTTCTATCCTATCTTGGCCTCTACATCCTTTTTTCCCTTCTTTCTCCTTACAAATATACTCTTTTGCTCTTCTCTGTGGGCTTCCTGTGGGCTTTTCTTGGGACTGGTTTTTTTCCTCCACTACCACTTTACAGATACCTCCTTTATGAGCTCCACCTTTTACAAAGCTATGCCTGAATATTCCTATGAAAAGACATTTCAAAAGGAACGTTTGGTTCACTGCAAGAAGCAAAAGCAGGCTGAGGGTCAGCATGACCCGGTACATGATACGCTTGAGGCCCAACTGGTCTATGATGCCATGCATGAAGGATTTGCAGACACCAGGAAAGAGTGGAAAGACTCAGTTCCATTAGTTGGCCTCATGGTGGAAGTAGATGAAATTGTAGATCCTGTCAGAGAATATGCCAAAAATGCAGTAATTTTATTTTTTCCTCGCCAGATGCCACCTGCTACAGAGATAGGCAACTGGTTGACTCACACACTGGCTGGCTCGTTTATTCGCAAAGTGCACTATGCAGCCAGGGGTTTTTTTGAGGTTATTATGGTGGATGAGCTACACAGACAAATGCTTTTGGAACATTCGCCTCTTTTTTTTGGGCAACAAATGGTGCATGTATTGCCATGGTCTCCCACAAGGGATTATCAGGCTTTAATCCGACATAGATGCCCGGTGTGGGTTGAAGTTGTAGATTTTCCACAATGCATGGCCTCACTCTTGCCTAAAATTGCAGCTTCTTTAGGCAAAGTGGTCTGCCCACCACGGCCTAATGGCAATTCAAATCAATTTTGCATTCTTTGGGATACTGATAATCCCACACCGGACTCTTATTCAGTCACGGTGAATAATGTGGACATGGGAAGTGCCTTTTACAAATTGAAATGGGGATTATTTGCAGGGGCTTGTTTTAACTGCAAAAAATTTGGACACATGGCTTCACAGTGTCCAATGAATCAGCATAAAATGCCTCCTGCTATTTTACCAGTTCAAATGCCTACCAAGGATGCTCCTACTTCTATTGCAAATAAAAACAAAGGCAGCAGACAGCTTTCTGGAATTCAGGATAAAGGCAAAGCTCCAGTGGTTTCAAATGGGACTGTTTCTTCACATTCACCTCCTGCTATTCAACCCTCAATAAAAGGACAGAAACCTCCAATTGATGGATGGCAAAGTCCAAGAAAAGTTATTTCTGCTAGAACACTTCCACCCCCTCGTACTTGGAATGGTGCGTCTTCCAGTGGAAACACCCCAGAGGTCAATACAAGAATTGGGATCACATGGGCTGCAATGATAGCCAGCAAAACACTCTTCCCTGAAGAAGAGGTTGCTGCTCTGCTGTCTACACCTCAAGTGGATATTTCTTCTCAGGGGAGAAACATTAACCCTGAGATAGAAATGCAGGGTTGACATCATGAAATTTACTGTTGTACATAGTTGTTACATTACTATAAATATCTGTAAATATGACTGCTCATATCAAATGTTTTACACTCAATGTCCAGGGGATGTGTGATAGTAGGAAATGGAAAATAGTGTGGCTGTACATCAATAGATTTCAGCCTGACATAGTGGCATTACAAGAACATAACCAACATGTCTATGCAGGAAAGACACGACACTACTATGGCTATGACATTTTCTATGCTGGAGAGCACTCTTTCTCAGGGGTGGTCATTTTGATCAAACATGCGCTCCAACCAGTTATTGCTTTAAATGACCACAAAGGCAGATGGCTTGTTCTTCAATGCGTTATTCGAGGAGAGGTGTTTGAATTTGCCTCTGTTTATGCACCCTAATCCTCTAGAGAAAGAACTGAAATTTGGGATGCCATGCAACAATATCCATGGAGATATCATGCCTTTATATGTGGGGATTTTAATAATGCTCCTCAACAGGGAGACAATACCTCTAGACATACTCACCTGTTAACCCCCAAAAGGCATGCATGGTCACAATTACTGATGCATCTGGATTTGGTGGACCTTTGGAAGGAATTGCAGGGTGGACCTTTGGAAGGAATTGCAGCCTTTGTTACCTGGATACACATTCCAACATAATGCTCTTTCTTCTTATCAGGCCCGTCTGGATTGATGGTATAGTGTAGCTCCGCAACAAAATGGGGATTTTACATGCAAAATGTGGATTGACTATGCCTTTGTGCATTCAGATCATGCACCTCTATGGTTGCGGTTATCCTTTCATGATATGCCAGATGATAGATTGCCACAAAGGCGCCATTTGATCGTGAACAATAGCTACTTGCAACATGCTGTGTTCAAGGCCATGGTTACTGAAGCATCTCACTCTCTGTCTTCTCGCAGCCATGTTCATATTGATGATGCCTGGGATTCTTTTGTTTCCAAAATGCAAGTTGTGATAAGAAGTTACGGCAAGTCTTACATGAAGACTCTGAGGGAAACTATTGCTCAGGCCAAACTTACTTGCCGAGACCTCACTGAACTCAGCCATCTTCGTTTGTTGTCCCTGCATGAGCAAACAACACTGTGCCAGGCAAGACATTGTCTCCAACTCAATGATCATAGAAAACTGGTCAAATGGGAGACTAGAGAGCCTTTACAGATAAAGGCTGCTTCTCCAAAGAATTTTTCAAAAGCTTGCATCAGAGAAGATTAAAAACAGAAATTTGCACGGTGCTTATGCCTGATGGATCATGGACCACCTTGAGGTCACAGCTTGCTTCGGTTTGTGTGCAACATTTTTCTCAGCAATTTGGTTCTACAGTTCCTCCCTCACAGCAAGCTTTGGTTGCACGAAATTTGCTGTTATAACATGTTTCTCCTATTATTTCCACTACTCAAGCTTTGGAATTGGAGGAACCTTTTACTGAGAGGGAACTGTCAGATGCAATCAAATCTTGCGGAAGATGGAAATCTCCAGGATGAGATGGTCTTACGGTTGAGTTTTTTCTAGAATATTGGCCTCTTTTGAAGCATACATTGCTGCATATGGTGAATTCTGCATGGCAAAAACAGAAAATGCCAAACGCATGGAAGAGAGGCATTGTTAAACTCCTTCCAAAAAAACAAATCTGTGAATCTTTGGCAGACTGGAGACCTATCGCCCTTATGCCAGTCATTTACAAAGTCACTACAAAAAGGATTGTCGATTGGCTAAAGGGGTTTCTACATGATGGGTTACATTCTGCCCAATATGGCTTTGTCCTGCCTAGGCATATCACAGATAACATTGCTAATGCCTATGTTGGAATTGAATATGCCAAATACACGCAGCAAGATGTTTTATTATTGCAAGTTGATATTGCCAAAGCCTTTGACACAGTTAAATGGGATTTTATTTCATCGACTATGCATGCATTGGGATTTGGCACAAAAATGCAGCAAGTTATCACTTGGCTATATCAAGATAGTAAAGCTGCCTGCATACTTTCAGGGGATATTTCTACATCCTAGACTCTTGGCTGTTCTGTTAGGCAAGGATGTCCCCTAAGTGCCTTACTTTTTGCAATAGCCACTCATCCGATGCTTCAATATCTGGACCACCTTTTGGACACTGACCAGTTGCATGGTTTGGAGATTACTGGCAATTGTAGCATGATCGCTCAAGCATATGCTGATGATTCATTCTTTACTCCAAAAAATACTCGGAGTGATCTGTAGGCTCTTTCTACATATGGATTGGCTGCTGGTCTTCGGGTCAATTTTCAGAAATCAAAATTGTTGCCGTTGCATGAACAGGAATGGCACAGTCTTCTGTGGCCTGGGGAAATTGTCCCCGCATCTCAATTTATTCGACATCTCGGCTATCCTCTAGGTTGGGAACTCACCCATTCCCAACAAACTAATTGGGTGTTGACAAAGTTGAGGGCAAAACTTGAATATTGGAAGCTTGCAACTTGGACACTACATGTTCGTTTGCGAATCGCACAATCCATTTTGATAGCATACATACAGTTTTATCTGCCTCTCATTATGTTCACTAAGGCAGAGCCGAACTCCTTTATGTCAGCTATCATGGAAATTTTCTGGTGTGCTAAAAATGGCAATAAAAGTCTCATATTACTCTCTATGCATCGTCTCTGTTCTCCAAAGATGCACGGGGGTCTGAACATTCTCAATATTCACATGCATTTACTTGCTCACAGAGGAAAAATGATGTTGCAGTTTATGCAAAGAGATCAGCCGTGGGCTTTAATGATCCGCTCTCTCTTATTACATATTCATACTTCTGCATTTGGGCATTGGCAGCCCACTCCGTGGGATTTCATATTTGGCTCTATCCAAGGCAAGATAAGAGGCTGCCCTTTTGTTTCTCGCCTCCTTCTTGATTGGAAACATATCTTATCCCACTTGGAATGGCATGACCGAGACTCTTTGTCGGGAAACTCCTTGAGGGCTGAGAATATTTATTGGTCTAAAGTATTCCACCCTTCTTTGGCCATTCAAGAACCAAGACGTTCTTACTTTCTCTCCTTCAAAGGCATCACTTATGTGGTAGATGTACTTCAGGATGATGGCACACTTTTATCCTTTTCCATGGCTGCCAGCAAATACGGTTTGGGAGCTCATTATCGTCCTCTCTGGCATCGGATTTCAGCAATGCTTCAACCGTTTTTGCCAGTACCTCGCATGGAACTTCAGAACAGGCTTGAGGATTGGATTTTACGCTCTTATTCTTCAGCCTGTCCCTTGAAGTTCTCACATATTACAGTGCCATCACTGTATAAAGTGCTATTACTTCCGCCTTGGATTTCTGACAGAGCAAATATTGTTTGGCATATGGATTGCCCACTAAAGTGGTGGAGCAAAAGGCTGCGTCTCCTTTGGCATTACAACGTCCCTCTTCGACAACAGCTTTTTCTTTGGCGAGTCCTACTTGGCATTTTTCCATCTGGCCAGCTACTTGCACACAAACATATTGCTCCGGCTGTTTGTCATAGATGCTTACACCCCACTGAATCTGCGCTACACATTTTTTGGTTCTATCCACATACTTGCACCTTCATCGCTCTCATCCAACAGAGGCTTCGAGCGAGATTTCCTACTGCTACTTTTGGCACGCTTTTCTGGTTGTTTGGTTTTCATCCACTGAGACAGGGTTTTGATTTATTTTAAAATGGGTACGCTACTGGACACTATGGACTTTATGGATAAACAGAAATCATAGAGTCTTTGGTGATCCCCCTTTTTCGTCCTTTATCTTTTTCAAACGATCTCTGCAGCAATCATTTTATGATTGTGTTCAGACTCGTTTGATTGATCGGGATATGTATACAGCTTATACTGAGATCTTTAGTTGAGTAATAGTTACTTCAGTTTCGAAGTAACTATGAATGTAATTATTTTATAGCAATAAAAGATTTCTTCACAAAAAAAAGTGTGTGTGTGTGTGCGCTCATGATCATATAAATATATGCACTGGATATTACCAAAAAAAAAAGTGTGTGCTCTCAAAAAGTGTGTGTGTGTCACATCGGGGTGTGAGAGAGATGACGATGGAGAACTCTGGAGCCCCCGCAGCCCTGGTCCACCCTCCATCCCCCTCTGCTCCCTCCCTCGTTTTGCTCGTACAACCCCCATCTTCCACCTTGCAACCTTCATCTCCATCCGTACAGCTCACGTCAGCTATACGGAATTCCGTACAGTCCGTACAGCCCCCCCCAATGTAACCAGATTTCTCTTCCCTAGCCTCTATTGCAGATCACGGGAGTAGCACCTTGATCTTCCACCCAGCCAACTCTACCAAGGCTTCCCAGCGAGAGAGAGAGAGCTATATCGAAATCACGTAAATCCACATCTTCATTCTCTCACTAGCCTTGACAGACCCCAAATCCCTAGATAGATCTAGATGCCACATGTCATCCATATAGGGCCTTCCTAATGCAGCATTTCACCCCTCTCTTGGGATGCATTTAATTCCTTGCCCCTAGGCACAATCTTTGCACTAGGCCCTTGGTCTCAGATCTATCTAGTCTGGTGCTATCAGCCCTCACCTAGGACCTTGACATTAATCCCTCCCGATCATTTACATAAAGCGCAAACACATATATTACAAAGATAAATCCTAGTATAGGGAAATGTCGACTGATTCTTCCGAGGTCATGCTACCTCGGCTAGAGCGTAACATTCCTTCCCTCTTCAGACATCAGCGTCCTCAATGATAAAGTCTGGGAACACTCTCCGCAACTGATATACGGATTCCCAGGTAGCTTCGGATAGAGGCTGACCATGCCATGCAACCAACACCGTGGGTATCTTCCGATTTCGTATTTGCATTGTTCCTCGGTCCAGGATTCTTGTTGGTTTGCGCCTTGCAATATCCTCTATCTCCTGAAACAAAACCACACCTTCGATTAGTGAGTCACCAGTATGTAAAAATTTCTTTAAACGTGAAACATGAAAAACCGGGTGCACCTTACACCCCTGTGGCAATTCTAATTTATAGGCTACACTGCCTATTCTCTTTAGAATTAACCACGGCCCACAGTATCGAGGTGATAATTTAGCACACTCTCCTGAAGTCAACGACTTCGAGTGCGAAGGAATTCTGAGAAAAACTTTTTCTCCTTCTTCAAATACTCTTATAGACCGATTTTCATCCGCATACACCTTGGCTCTATCCATAGCCTGGCGGATGTTAGCTCTCGCAAGTGCTAGCATCTCCCGCATCTGAACTACAAAGTTCGCGGCACTAGGCACTTTCTGAGGTACTCCAACTATAGTCGGATTGGCTGGTCTATAACCATAGTTCAGCTCAAACGGACTGAACCCAGTAGATGAATGCTTCCTATCATTGTAGGCAAACTCCAACAATGGCAACCACTTGTCCCATGTATGTTGCCTCAATGACACATATGCTCTCAGCATATCCTCTAAAGTCTGGTTGACTCTCTCCGTCTGACCATCCGTTTCAGGATGATCCCCACTACTCATTCCCAACTCCGTCCTTAGTGTCTCAAATACCGCTGTCCAAAAATGACCGGTAAATCTGACATCTCTGTCTGACACTATGGATCTAGGCAATCCATGCAGACGAAATATATGTCTAATAAACAAATCCGCTACTTGCGGGGCACTAACAGACTCTCTAGTCGGAATGAAGTGAGCCATCTTGGTTAGACGATCAACCACCACAAGGATAGAATTATATCCTCCTTGTGTTGCAGGTAGCCCTACAATAAAGTCCATGGAAATGCTCTCCCACTTACTTAGTGGTATTTCCAAGGGCTGTAAAAGTCCGGGTGGCTTCACCCGCTCGGCCTTACTTACCTGACACGAGAAACACCGTGTCACATATTCATGAATATGCTTTTTCATCTTTGGCCAAAAGAAATCTCGCTTCACGAGATCATAGGTCTTCTCAACTCCTGGATGTCCCGCACACGGGCTATCATGGCATTGTCGAATGACTCTCTGCCTGAGATCATTCCGACCAGGTACGACAACCTTGCCATTTCTAACTAGCATACCATCTCTTATGGTATATCTTGCATAAGTTTGGCCTTTTCTGGATGCCAGGTCATCCTTTTCATTTTCCCCGGGTTTTAACATATGAGCCTTAGGCCATAAGCTCTGGACAAACTCGTCCACTTTTTGAGTTTCTCTTATCTCGGTCATTAGAGCACTCTCTAATACCGTGAAACTCAGGTTGTGCATAATGCGAGACAACGCATCAGCTACCTTATTGTCTTTTCCTCTTCGGTACCGAATCGTTAGATTAAACTCCTGCATGAGCTCTGCCCACCTAGCTTGGCGGCCCCTCAAGTCAGGCTGTTTACAAAAATGTTTCAGAGTATCATGATCCACATCCACATAAAACTCTGAACCATGCAAATAATGCCTCCATGTTTTCAAAGCATGGATAACTGCATACAACTCCAATTCATGAGTTGGCCAATTCCTTTGAGAGGGAGAAAGCTTCTTGCTTTCAAAGGCTACTGGCCTTCCCTCTTGAAGGAGGACTGCTCCTACCGCAATGCCACTTGCATCGGTTTCTAGGAACAACGGTTTCTGGGGATCAACTATTTTTAACACCGGTCCTGTGACCACGGCTTGTTTTATGGTGTTAAAACTTTCTTGTTGATTCTGTCCCCAAATAAAAGGTACTTTATCTGAGGTCAGATCAGTCAATGGCGATACTATTCCGGAATATCCTTTGATATGCCTTCTATAAAACTGGACAAATCCCAAGAATGATCGCAACGCGGTCAGACTCTGAGGGATTGGCCAAGTTAGTATCGCAGCCACTTTCTTCGGATCCATCTCTACCCCCTGTGGAGTAATTATGAACCCTAAATACTCAAGCCTAACCATACACAGTATAGTTTTCTTTTTATTCACGTAAAGACTGGCTTTCCTCAAAGTGCTGAACACTGCTCTTAAGTGTTCACGATGCTCAGTAACACTTTTACTGAATATCAAGATATCGTCAATAAAATGTACTATGAACTTTCCGATATACGGACGTAGTAAATCGTTCATAAGCATGACGAAGGTCGCTGGAGCATTGGTAAGTCCGAAGGGCATTACCAAAAACTCATAATGATCAAACCTGCTCCTGAAAGCGGTTTTATGCACATCCTCGGCTCTAATCCGGATCTGATGATAGCCGCACTTAAGATCTATCTTGCTGAAAATCACGGCTCCATGTAATGCATCTAGCAAATCATCAATCCGAGCCATCGGATACCTGTGCTTAACAGTGATATTATTCAATGCTCTGTAATCTATACAGAGGCGAAACGTATCATCCTTTTTTCTCTTTAATATCACTGGTGAAGCAAAAGGTGAGAAACTTGGTTGAATCTGCCCCAACTTGAGGTATTCTTCCAGTTGCCTACGCACCTCCGCTTCTTCAGTAAAACTCATTCTATAGGGAGGTCTATTTACAGGTTCTGCCCCCGGGATCAGTTCAATTTTATGCTGAACTTTCCGCTCTGGAGGTAACCCATAAGGTAGTTCATCCCTAAAACATTCAGAGAACTCCTCTGTTATAAGATTAGCCAGCTTGGCCATCTCACCACTTTGCGTAACATCAGTGCTAGCCGAAGACTCATCCACCGACTCTACCGATGCTGTGCAAAGGTATAAAAACTCTACTTGAGCCTTTCTGATTTCCATCACGGAAACCAACGGTCCCTGAGGTATATCTTTTTCACCTCGCAAGACATAAAGCACATCATTCATCTTGAATTGATACACGTGCTTTTTCCAATCAATGGCTGGATTTTTCCTAGAATGCCACGCTATATCTGCATGAGCAAGCTTGGTCATTTCAAAATCAAGCTTCTCAGCATAGTCCTGAATCCGAAGCTCCAACTGGGTAACCCTTTGGTCCCATACTTCAGTTGAACTTCCATCTGCCATCCTGACTGTATACGCATAGTCAGATGGACTTGTCCTTAGTTTCAGCCTCTTCACGAGCTTGGAGTTAATCACATTGTGAGTTGACGCCGAGTCAAACAACACAATGACATCATGACTGGCTACTTGCCCTTTCATTTTAATTAACTCCGTATCATTAAAGGCCGTATACCCCGTTGCTGCGGGCTTAGATAGGATGTTATCAGGTGCACTCGTCACTAACTTAGTAACAGACACACATAACAAACAAGGTACTAACCTCTGAGAAGATCCCGCTAGCTGAATCTGCATCTCTTCCGCTCTGGGACTTCCCTGCATCTCCACGTCGCACTCTGAGATCACCATCTCAGCCATCCGACGATCTTTATTACGTGGACAATCTCTCCACTGATGAGGTTGAAGGCAACCAAAGCATAAGCCTTCTCTCCTCGCTTTTTCCCGCTGTTCTGGGTTCAAGAGAGATTTAGACCAAGCCCGGGCTGCCATTGGAGTTACTTTCCTCTTCACTCCAATGGTGGTACTTGGTTTAGGAGTTTCAGCCGGTCTCGCCTGCTTGGCTTGACCACTCGGCTGCGAACCACTCCCTCTACTAGCCCACTTCTTCTTAAACCCAGATTTCTTCGGATACCCATACTGGGTTCCGACCTGTGCAAACCCACTTGGCTTGCTGCCCTTGGCATCCTCGTAGTTCAGGGCTATAGCTATTGCATCATCTAGCGTGTTCGCATACTTAGCCCGAACTTCCATTTTTATTCGATCATTCAATCCAAATATGAAATCTTTCACTTGGATTGATTGAGGCAGGGGTTCGTCAACCTTCATTACACTCTCTCGAAACTTATCAGTGTATTCTGCCACTGATAAATTTCTCTGACGAAGGTTCCTATATTGATCCCAAGCTCGGGATGCTTCGTCAGGAGGTAAGAAGTGTTTCCTGAACTCTCTTTTAAACCCCTCCCAGGTAGTGGATGCTATGCCATCCTTTTGTTGTTTAATCCACCACCGATCCGCTGCCTCACTGAACATGTGGGTGGCCTCGCGGATCTTTTTGATGTCATTTCTGATCTCACAAATGGCGAACGCCTCGTCCCATTTGTGTAGCCAGGTCTCAATGACATCGGAGCTACGGTCGTTCATCCGACCAGAATACTTTTCCGGTCTGTAATTGGCAATAATTGGCACTTTAGCCTTCCTAGGCTCGACCGTATGGATACTAGACTCCAGTTCCATTGGAGCCTTTCCCTTCTCCTCTCGAGAAGGTCTGGCAGACATACTCTGTAGCACTCTCCTAAGTTCAGATTGCCCTGCGTTGGCTTGTAATTGCTGCGCTAACAACTGTTGCAAGGCATCTTCCAGCAATGCAATCCTGCCAGATAAAGTGTGAGCTACTGGGCGCGATCCCTGCTGGGTTGGCCGGACTCCTGATTCACCAGGGTCCCTCCTGGAAGCTCCTTCTTCTGCTTCCATTTAGTCCAATAGGTGGTTGGTCTTGGGGTTCTTTTCTCTTTTTTTTTTTTTAATTAAAAAAACACCCCTAGAACACTGTAATCAAAAGCTGACACAATTCAGTGTACTAACACTCCGAACCTAATTCCCTATACTAGGGAATACCTGCAACCTGACATGCACACTAATTACGCATTTGACACAGGCATATATATTCAATCCCGCCTTTCCCTATACTAGGGAAATTTCTGCAAATAACTCAAGTATACAGGCATAGTCTCAAGCACAATCTGTCCTTGCTACAGCATCAAATTTTATGCATACTTGTCACTCTTCACGCAAACGGAGCATCAGCAAACCAAACCAGGAAAAAAAAACATAGAATTGACAGAAGTGACAAAGAGCCCCCTGGTCTATGAATTCTGATCGAAATTTGTCTGAAGGAACGAATCGAAGACTGGCACAGGTTGAGGTAGCCAGGTATCCCGAAGCCTGTGATACCAATCGTCAGCCACCACGCTCCTTTGCTCTTCAAAGATCACCATGCCTCCGTTAAACCCACGAAGGGTCTCGTATCACGTGCTTGCGCTCCACGCCTGCACTACGTGACCAGACGCCATCACAAATCCTCGGGTGTCCGTCGTCACGGCACCCTTCCGGTTCGTAGGCCTGTCAATTCGTTACAAGAACCCCAAGTCCCCTCGCAGGCCCTTCAAACCATTACGGGACTCCACGTCATCTCGCCCGTCACTGGTTCCGTGCACGACCAGTCTACGTTCCTCTCACAAATCTCACCGAAGACCTCCACGTTCTTGTGCCACCTACCAACTAATACGTTTCTTTGTTCCGCTGACTAGCGTCGATTCGTCTCTCTCCAACCTTCCCTACCTTGGGCTCTGATACCAAATGTAACCAGATTTCTCTTCCCTAGCCTCTACTGCAGATCACGGGAGTAGCACCTTGATCTTCCACCCAGCCAACTCTACCAAGGCTTCCCAGTGAGAGAGAGAGAGCTATATCGAAATCACGTAAATCCACATCTTCATTCTCTCACTAGCCTTGACAGACCCCAAATCCCTAGATAGATCTAGATGCCACATGTCATCCATATAGGGCCTTCCTAATGCAGCATTTCACCCCTCTCTTGGGATGCATTTAATTCCTTGCCCCTAGGCACAATCTTTGCACTAGGCCCTTGGTCTCAGATCTATCTAGTCTGGTGCTATCAGCCCTCACCTAGGACCTTGACATTAATCCCTCCCGATCATTTACATAAAGCGCAAACACATATATTACAAAGATAAATCCTAGTATAGGGAAATGTCGACTGATTCTTCCGAGGTCATGCTACCTCGGCTAGAGCGTAACACCCAACCCATGCAGTTATCTACACAGCCTTCGGTTCAGCCCTTCGTACAACCCTCCGTCCAGGCTAATGTGGTGCACACGCCAGTACCTGCTTCATCCGTACCTGCAAAATCCGTACAGATTTCCCCGCCCATACATCGCGTACAAGCTCCCAAAACATCTTTTGTTTTTTCTGCTTCCTCTGTTCCTCCTGCTCGAGTCTTCATTCGATGGAAGCACGGTGCTTTGCCTTCTTCATCCTCTTTCAACTCGGCAAAAGCTTGATCTCGCATATCGCCCTTCTTCTTCCCTGCAGCTGAATCTTTTGCGTCAGTTATGCTCAGCCTCTGTCACAATTGTTCCTTCACCAGGTTCCCCATTTGTTTGCTCTTTGGATTCTGCCCTTCTGGTTTCAAGTCTTCGATAGGCTCAGCAGTTTGGAGTCTGTCTCTACTTTATGGGCAGGGTTCTTTCTGCTGCTCAACTTCCTCGTTGGGCTAAAGCTGCAATGGCTCTGGATTGTATTTCATCCTTTGTCTTTCTGGGCAAAGGATTTTATTATGCCCACGTTTCTTCGACTAATGTGGTGGAGCGGCTAGTCAGTCGTGCTGGTGTTCCTGGGGCTGGTTTCTTCGCTTATGTGATGCCTTGGGATCCACTTTTCAATCCTTCTACTACCCTTCTAACTCATTGTCCGATTTGGATTACTCTCAAAGCACTGCCTATGCCTCTTCTTCAGCATCTTCCAACTCTTGCAGCTTTTTTGGGAAGGCCTCTTCATGTTCCGAGACGAGTTCTTGCAAGCTTCCCAAGATGTTCGCCTTTGCGTTTTGTGGGATATGACCCAGCCCGTGCCATCTACTCTGGATCTTGATTTGGGATTTGCCCATCCGATGCACATCAGGCTACATTTTGCATCTTTTCCCACTGCATGTTATCGATGCCGATAGGTTGGTCATTTTGTCTTGTACTTATTGGTGGGTTTTTACCTCTTTTTGGGGTTTCCCACACATAAATAAAAGATTTCACTTTTAAAAAAATGTGTGTGTGCAGTCTGTACCCTGTCAATCGTCTTATGTACCTGTTTTCCTGCAGTCCATACCTATTCCGCTTTCAACTGGTGCTCTTCAGTCACCCTCCACTTCTATTTCGTCCTCTTTGCCCCTTCTCTTTTCTTCCCCTACCCTTTCTAGCCCCCTCTCTTCTATGCTCCATTATGCCCGGAAGAAGAAAAGAGATTCTGTCTCCCTGTTCATCTCGGAAGGGGTGAAGGCTGCCAAAGTTGACTCTTTTGCCTTTCCCTCTTCCTCGCTTCAATAAGATTTGCTCCGTCAACTCTGTGCTGATTCGGTGACTTCGACTTCAGCTACTGAAATTCCCTTGAGACAAACTCTTTTCCCTCAACCTTTGCTTCAGAGTATTCGCCAGGAACAACAACTTGGTGTTTGCTTATACTTTATGGGAAGAGTTATGTCAGTTGCTAGTTTGCAAGCTTGGGCTTCAACCGCAGTGGTTGTTGGGAAGATTACCTCTTTCATTTTCATGGGAAAGGGGTTTTACTTTGCTCATCGTGCTTCTATGGATACCGTTTTCCATTTGCTTACCTTGGGTGGAGTTCATGGGCCAGGTCACTTCGCAGTTGTTATGCCCTAGGATCCTCTTTTTGATCCAGCCCGCTCCCTCCTCCACTTCTGTCCTATTTGGATTACTCTCAAGGATTTGCTAGTTCCGCTTCTTCAGCATGTTCCTTCTCTTGGGCCGTGTCCTTTTCATTCCTAAATAGGACTTTCTCGTCACAAGCAGAGAGATTCGGATATATGTTCTTTGGGATATGGAGCAGCTCATACCTTCATGTCTAGAACTGGAATTTGGATTTTTTCATCCTCTCCGGATTCCTCTTCGTTTCTCTGTATGACAAGCCGTATGCCAGCCCCGTTACAAAGCCTCTTAGTCTCAGATCTTGATGTTCCTTTTTCCTTGGAGTCTTTTCATCCCTGGTTGCAACAAGTTTTTGATCCTGTGGTTCAGAAGTTTCGGCTACCCGCTTATCTTAAGAAGAATCACAAGGGCAAAAAACAACTATGTTTTATTGATGGCGTTGTCACTCCATTGCATCAGTTTTTACAAGGCAATAGTTTGTATATGGATGATGTTTTGTTGGAGTCTCCTCTAACTGATATGTAAATTTTTACTTGGTTGCCTCATGAGATTTTCTCTCTAAGGTTTTACTTGTGAATTTTCTCTTTGTACTTATTGGTGGGTTTTCACCTCTTTTTGAGGTTTTTCGCACAAAAATAAAAGATTTCACGGAAAAAAAAAAGTGTGTGTGTGTGTGTGTGTGGTCTCCGGTCTTCGTCAGGCTCAGCAATTGGGAGGCTCCCTCTATTTTATGGGCAGGGTTTTATCTTCAACTCATCTTCATCATTGGGCAAATGTTGCAGTGAGTCCAGATTGTATCTCTTCCTTTGTCTTTCTAGGCAAAGGATTTTACTATGCCCACTGCTCTTCGACTGATGTGGAAGAGCGCCTTGTTAGTCGTGCTGGTGTTCCTGGAGCGGGTTTCTTTGCTTATGTGATGCCCTAGGATCCCCTATTTGATCTGTCTACCTCTCTTATGACCCACTGTCCGGTTTGGATTACCCTCAAAGCGCTGCCTGTGTCTCCTCTTCAGCATCTACCAACTCTTGTAGCGCTTTTGGGGAGGCCGCTCCATGTTTCGAGACCAGAGTTTTTGTAGGCTACCCGTGATGTTTGACTTTGATGCAACCTATGGCATCTACTCTGGATCTTGATTTGGGCTTTGCTGATCCCCAATGCGCATCGGGCTACATTTTGCTTCTTTTCCTATAGCCTGTTATCAGTGTTGCAGGTTGGTCATTTTGCACGTGCCTGCCCTTCTACTTCCATGACCACTCCTCCTGCTCCTTCTTCAGATGTGAAGTTTACTCTTCCTTCTCCTCCGGTTTCTCCTAAGGCTTTGCTGGATAAGCCTTCTTTTACTGCTTCGAAGCATTACTTAAGGAAGGTAGAAAAATCACAAGCCACTCTCTCTCTTATTGAAGAAGTTCAAGATCCGGCTCCTGTTGAGCATCTTCAACCTCCTTCCCCTCAGGATATGGATGTGCCCCTTGCAGAGGGGATTATACAGGATGCTACCCCTGCTCTTTCTCAGGGTGATCCTCAGAGTGAAGCTGAAATGCTGAGTCTTGCTTTATCAGATGCAGCTCCTTCATCGGAGGATACAGATGTTGATTTAGCCCCTTTGCCTTTGATGCCTGTGCCAGAGTCTTCTTTTGCTCAAGATGCAAAAGTGTCTTTTTTACTGGAATCTTTTCATCCCATGTTACAACAGGTTTTTGACCCTGTAATTCAGAAATTTCGGGTACCATCCTATATCAAGAAGAATCACAAGGGCAAAAAACAGCTTGTTTTTATTGATGGTGTGGTTTCATCGCTGCATCAATTTTTACAGAGCAATAATTTGAAGCTGGAGGATGTTGTGTTTGATCCTCCTCCAGCTTGATATGTAACTTTTTACTTGGCTGCCTCATGACTTTTGCTCTGAGGCTTTACTTGTAAATTTTTTCCTCATACTTATTGGTGGGTTTTTACCTCTTTTGAGGTTTCCCACACAAAAATATAAGATTTCACTAAAAAAGTGTGTGTGTGTGAGAGGATGACCTGCAGGGTCTACAGCCCCCGACCAGCTGCCTTCAAGTGCCCTGCACCTTCCGTACAGGTTGTCATACGACTTCCGTACAATCCCCATATGGCTTTCGTACAAGTCCGCCAGCGGCAAGAATTCGCCGCCGGTCTTCTGTCCGTTTATCCCCGTTTTCTGCCGTACAGCTCCGTACAGCCTATACGGCCAGTACGGAGCAGGGTTTTCCCCTCCTGTGGTTTTTCTTGCTCGTTGGGTCCGGGACTTGAGATCTCTACGTTGTCCTTTCTGTTTCTCGAGCCTTTTGACACAGCTGCCCTTTCTTATTCAACCTTTTTCTTTTTCTCTCCATTTCCTCTTGCTTTGTCCTTACAGGTTTTTCAGATTTCGGGCTTTCTCCTCTTTCACACAAAATGGAGTATGAATATGAAAAAACTTTTCATTAAGAAAGATCGAAATAGAGTAAAAAGAAAAAGCAGGCTGTGGGTCAGGATGACCCTGTTCATGTCTCTTTTGAGGCTTAATTGGTATATGAGGTGATACATGAAGGCTTTGAGGATGCACGCAAAGCTTGGAAAGATTCAGCCCCTACAGTTGGACTTATGGTAGAGGTGGATGATATAGTTGATGTTGTGCGAGATTATGCAAAGCATGCTGTTATTATTTTCTTTCCAAGTCGTATGCCAGTTACTACAGATGTAGGCAACTGGTTGACCAGGACACTTGGTGGTTCTTTTGTTCGAAAGGTTTATTATGCAACTAGGGGCTTTTTTGAAGTCATTATGACAAATGAGGAGCAAAAGCTTTTGAAGCATTCACCCCTTTTTTATTCAAATGAGGCATGTGCTTCCATGGTCACCGACCAGAGATTACCTAGCCCTCATCAAGCATCGCTAACCGGTTTGGGTAGAGGTGGCGGATTTTCCAAAGTGTTTTTCTTCCCATTTGCCTAAAATTGCAGCCTCTTTAGGCAAAGTTGTTTGTCCCCCAAGGCCAAATGGGAATTCAAATAGATTTTACATTCTATGGGATACTGACAATCCCACACCTGAATCTTATTCTCTCACTGTGAACAATGTTGATATGGAAGTCCTTTTTATAAGCTCAAATGGGGTTTATTTGCAAGAGCTTGTTTTGAATGAAAAAAAATTAGGCATATGGCTTCACAATGTCCTTTACGTGCAGAGACGTCGCCGCTTAGGCCAAAAACACTTGCCAAACATTGATTGAAATTAGTTCTTTTCAGCCTTTGTCTTTGGAAGAAAGCACGTCTTTATGCCAGGCTAAACACTATTTGCAATGCAATGATCGCTGAAATTTTTCTAAATGGGAGACACAAGCAAGAGAGGAATTCTTTGGATCGTCAAAAGAGTTTCTCAAAAGCCTACATTACAAGAGGCAGTCTGCAAGTATTTGCCGAGTCCTCATGCCTAGTGGTTGTCGTACTTCCTCTCGATCACAACTCTACAGCTTGTGTCACTCACTTTGCTCAACAGTTTGGGCGTGCAGATCTCACTTTTCAAGAGATTCTGTCTGCACGGCGACAGCTTTTGCAGCATGTCTTTCCCATTGTTTCTTCAGCACAGGCTTTGAAGATGGAGGAACCTTTCACACTCAAAGGGAGTTATCTGATGCAATAAAATCCTGTGCCAGATGGAAGTCTCCAAGATGGGATGGTCTCACTGTCGGAGACGAGCATTTTCTGAGCGAAATCTTCCGAGCGTCCGAGCGAAGGAAAAAAAAAAAGCTTCCAACTATGTAAAAATATGGCAAAAATAGATCGGAACAAAACATAGTTTCACTTAGAAATATGTAAATTATTATAGCAATGCCTATTTTATACACAAATCCTTACATGAATCTTTGGAAATTGTGAGTAACATAATGGGATGCCTTTTGAAGAAACCCACATGTCGACTAGACTTCTCTATGAAAATTCCCTTATGATTCTACTTATAACTTTTACTTAATAGGGTGTGACATTCAAAACCCTCTCTCAACCTAGCCTCATGAAAGGGTTTCTCCAACAAAACCTCATTGAAGCAAGCCATCAAGGTAGTTTCACCAGCGAAACCCCTTTGAAGTAGATCTTTCAAGGTAGTTTCGCTGGCGAAACTACCATGGACAACACTTTTAAAAGTGGCATAACTTTCACATCCAATGTCCAAATATAGTCATTCAGCCACTCAAATTGATCGAAAAACCCCATTTGAGCACATTTATGGAGTTATATTTTGAAAATTCTTTCATATATCGTATTAAATATTACATGTATTTTATGAGAGTGATATATAAGCCCAAGTTAATACTTATTTATAGTAATTTAAACTTCCTTTGAAACATATCCATAAATATCTTGTTATTTATGCTATTAAAACACTAGAAAGCACTTGTCATATTGATATAAATGTGTTTAATAAGCAATTATATATGTATAATATTATTACATTGAGAGTGACTATGAGGTATGTTTCTTAAAGGAATTATTTTTCAATACTTTTTTAAGATAATAACAAGGATACAAAGGATGTCTATAAAGAAGAAAATTTATGTTATGTAAAATTAAATGAGTGACAATTCTGTATATCTTTATGATAAAGGGATCTAGTTCTAATGAAAATATAACTGTAAAAACCATGTTTCCTAAAGAAATACAATTTTTTAAATCTCTTGAAAAACATTCTCGGATAAACCTGCTCATAGGTTTTCGCTTGTAAAATTGACGCATCCTCACTGTTGAATTTTTCCTCGCATATTGGGATGTCCTCAAGTCTACTTTGTTGCATATGATCAATTGTGCTAGGCAAAACCAACAAATGCCGGATTTCTAGAAGAAAGGGATTGTCGAGCTCCTTCTGAAGAAGCAAATATGTGAATCATTGGCTGATTGGAGACGTATCACTCTCATGCCTGTTATTTATAAGATAATCACCAAAATGGTGGTCGATTGCATCAAAAGATAGTTACATGATGGTCTCAACCTCGCACAATATGAGTTTGTTCCTCGCAGGCAAGGCAAAATACACCGAGTAGGATCTCCTCTTGGTTGCAAGTTCACATTGCCAAGGCCTTTGACACGGTTCAATGGGATTTCATCTCGCAGACCGTGCATGCTTTGGGATCTGGTCCAAAAATGCAGCATGTTATTTACTAGCTATAGAATGACAAAAAAAGCTTCTTGTATATTGTTTGGGGATATTTCTGGAAACTAGACTCTCCGTTGTTCCGTTCAACAAGGATGTCCACTTAGCGCGCTTCTATATCCCATAGCCACGCATCCGATGCTTCAATACATGGATGATCTTGTGGCTACAAACATGTTCCAGGGCTTGGAGATTCATGGAAGTCGCACTATGGTTGCTAAAGCATATGCTGATGATTCTTTTTCTATTCCAAAGAATACTGAGAGAGATCTTTCTTCCCTTACGCATGCTCTATCATTATATGGTTTAGCTGCTGGTCTACATGTGCATACCAGCATCTCTGGTCATCCCTTGCTAAGAGTGTCATAGAGGAAGACAATGCTAGCCACGGCATCCTGCTGCGTCCAGAAGAGTAATCCCCATACTCTCTGAGTCGGTACAGATATGTGATAACCTGAAATGCAACATCTAGCTGTAATGGAGATGACCCAAACTCGGCCTGAATGATCTGGTGAGGAACGGATGGCTTATTGCGAATCATCCGTGATAGCATGAGAACCTGTAGCTGTTCCGTCCGTGCCCACTCTGTATCCGATAAGTTTGACCCCCAACAAGGACTGCCATACATTCCCGCTGGGCGTACCAAGGAGTCAAAGAGCAACCCCCCTGTCCATGGCTCCTAAAAGTGCAAGCGACGCCAAGGAGTCAAAGAGCAACCCCCCTGTCCATGGCTCCTAAAAGTGCAAGCGGAAGCATTGTCTCTCTAGTCTGGCCAATGAAGCGTATCCTCTGCCCAAGCGTGCCTGCATCACGGATCTCATAGTCAAGATTTGTCCGGAGAAGACAACCCCAAGGTACTTGTATGATGAAACCATCTCAACAGGTGACCCATCAAACGTGAACTGCTCCTGGCGCATGACAACTCGAGATGTATTGAAGATCATAAGCTTGGTTTTACCCAGGTTGACCTTCAAATCATGAGACTCACAAAAGGACTGAAGTGCGTCAAGGTGTCTCTGAAGTCCCTCTGTAGAGGAAGATAGAAGAGCCACGTCATCTGCATAAAGCAATATCTGGATCAACGTGCCAGCAAGAGAGCAAACCCAGATCATGCTCGGACCCTACTTGCGACTCTCTCGTAAAGTGCCATGACAACCCAAATGATCTCTTGGTCATAACCCAAATCTTGTAGGCGTCGTATGAGGCGGGCTCTCTAGACTGTGTCGAACACCTTGCGAAAATCCGCAAAGCAACAGTAAACCCTCTGCTTATTCGCCCTCGCCTCCTCGATGATACACCTGAACGTGAGAACGTGATCTATGGTGCCATGATCATGTCGGAATCTAGCCTGTCCTACTGCTCTAAGTCCTCGACACTCCACAAACCTCTTGACCTCGGAATCAAGCACTAATGCATAGATCTTGGACATAACATGTCCAATCATAATGGTCCTGTAATTCTCCGAGCTCATGGGATCCCCTGCCTTGTGGATGGGTGAAATAGTGTTAATAGTCCAGGTGCGTGGAAACCCCAAACAAACAGCTTCATTAAATAGCTTTGTTAAGATCGAGGCTAGGAGGTTAATCCCATATGCAATGAACTCAGTGCATAGCCCTTCATGATCCTTCGACTTGGCCATTATGAAGTTTCATCACGGCATCCTTCACTCCCTCCGTAGTGAAGAGGGTGTAGGATGTGAGACGTGGCATATGTGAGAGGTCAGGGGCTGGCTGGTTTTAAATGTCATATAATGTGTGTGCATAGTTATACCAGACCTAAGTGTCAGTGAGTGGTGAGGGGGACCGTCCCTCTAAAAATCTCCGCCAAAACTATTTAGAGTTGAAACTAAATAAAATGTTCAGTAGTTCCTCCTCGTTCCGACGAGCAAAATCTAGTTTCTTCCTACGTACCATTCAACGATACTCGCGTAGCGTCTCTGGTTCACTCGGAAGGCTGTTTTTGGTTTCGAATCTGGGCTGACGTCTCTAGAAGGAGTCTTTGGTTCGCTCGGAAGCCTTACACTCTTCATCATACCAATTATTACAGGGTACAGTCCCAAGAGATGGTGGGCGTGTGGAGCGAGTGGTGTGAGGGAAAGCATGAAGGGGCCTCTTGTAGTGAGGGGGTGATCAAGGCAGCACAGTCCTCTAAAAGGGGTATGAAGTCAATGTAAGCAAGGAGTATGTACAGACGGTCAGAGTAAGTAGGTGAGTGGTCATGGTCGAAGCGTATATCATGATAGGTGGAGTAAGAACTCAATGGGGTGGAAGGTGTTGTGCAACGGCAGGAAGTGAAAATGCTAAGGAAAAGGTAAGTGTGATCAGCCCCTAGAGGAAGAGGTGCTACAACGAAATCGGTGATGCATGATGTGAAGGCATGTGGGAAGCATGTGATGGCTTCAGCCGCGCACATTCGAAGAAGTTCATCTTCACGATCATGCCGACCCCTAGAGCGACGTAGAGTTCTCTACACTACCGTGTAGTCTCCGCTAGTTCAAATAGTGACGGCACAATGACTTGGGGGATTGGGCGATGCATAGAGGGGAGCCGCGGAAATTTTGGCAGGGACAACAATGTCAAATCACTCGCCATTCACGATGCATCTAGAGCAGCCCTGTCGTTGACTCCTGCAGAAGAGGATCTGCATTCTCGATCCTTTGCTACTACAAGAGGAGTCGGTGCAGTAGCCCCTAGCACTGATTTAGTAACAGCCGGACAACCCTCTCTAGGATGGTCAGGCTAGTTGGGTAGTAGATGTGATCCACAGAAGCACTGAGGAGCTTCATACACAAGCACTTCACCTAGACGGCACTCTCTTCAAGAGTGGGGGAGAGCTCTACGACAGGGTTTGTCTTCCATAGAGCATCTCATGGAGCAAAGCCAGTGTCCCAGTAGCTTGCAAACCGTTATGAGAGCGTACAGCTTGGCCTTAGGCCACTGAGATACATATGGCCGAGTTCTCCTCTCATTTCTCCAAGGCGCATTGCGTCCCCCAAGGGGCAAGATGACCAGGCAGTGCTTCTAAACCTCTGTCCCATGCTCTGTAGGGACACAGCTACAACACTTGCAAAATGACAGCAGAGAGATGCAATCAAACCCTCAGGAGATTCTAGAGATGACCATTACATTCTATCGACAATTGGCTTAGTCTAAGGAAAGTCCCTCAAGGTTCTTACAGCGTGGGAGTCAGCCTAGACACACACTCTGTCAGTGGTCTCACCGAGCTTTGAGTAAGCAGGTGCAGGTCTTGTTCACTGACGACGAGCTCTTGGAGGACCTCAAGGCCCTCCCTCCAAAGAACTGCCTTGGTGAGGACGGATCGACACCGTCTTTCTTTAGTGCTTTTGGGAGTGCATACATATATCCCTGCATTTGGCCCTCCATGAGATCTTTGACCCTGGCTCGCTTATCCAGTCATTGAGTTAAGGGTGGAGCTGTTTGATCTCCGAAGGGGAGGGGGATTTATGAGACACATGCCCAATCACACTACTAGATATTGCCTACAAGATCTAGCCAAGATCTTTAGTCTATAGCTATGGGCCCATCTCGTTGACATCATCGCAAACCTTCTCTTGGATTTCAAGAAGGCCTGTGATAGGGTGGACTGCATCTAGGGCTGGCTGATCGGCCTGTTTAAGTTTTGCCAAACTTCTAGTAGGGTCAGCCTGCAGCAACAGGGTCAGGGGCAGACAAGGGCAGGTGGTGCCTGCAAATAACAGGCCACCAGGGGACGGTCAGCCAGATCTGGTTGGCCATGTGAGTGTAGTATCCTCAAGATCTTAAGTGTTTCTCTATATGTATCCCCTAGGGTGAGTTGATGTTTCATGTGACATTGTGGATCTCGGAGAAGTCTTCTGTGGCTGTAGCAAGCAAGCTCTCATACTTCTGGCCAATATTTGATAGGATTATCAAAAGAAAACGTCTTTATTCGAATCAATTTATGGGTTCATACAACAGCAATCGCAGAGTTAAGCAAAACTGAATGTTCTAAACATGTCAGTCGGGGTCTCTGGCTTTGACCTCAATTTTGCTTATACTATAAAGTCACATATCCATTCATGTTCGCCCAGCATTCCCAAATTCTGTACAAAAGGGCAAGAGATTTCGATAAAACAGCAACTCACATCATTTATTCTTACATCAAAGATCAACTTTAAAACATTATCGACGAAGAAGGCACAAGCTTGACCTTCACAAAACATCAAAGAGCAAATATATTCTCAGTGGCTTGTCAGCTTACAACAATCTTCCTTCCAATTATATGTTGTCTTTCATCTGACAAGAGGAAATATCGACATATACAACTGGCACCCTTCCTTCAAATTATATGTTGTCTTTCAACTGAGGAGGAAAATATTGACATATACAACTCTGTCCAAAAATTTTAGCAACTGCTTGACGGTTATTCACACCCACTCCCATTTCAGATATGTTTTCCAAAGACAAGGATACAACCTTAAATAGTCAAAATGCTTCTTGGGCAGCCCACCATTCGTAAGTGAAAGCAACACAACAAGGCGCAACACACTAACCAATGGCTCTTGCTTATGGACCATTTCTTCAATGTACTCAAATGTACTGCATACACCGCCAGTCATAAGACAGATTCAATACATGTGAAGCATCCACTTAAACTATAAGAATATGATCATATTGTGTGCTAGAAACTACATTGCATGCACTGTTTCAAAAGATCACACGCGTCGAGATGCACGCATCTGAAATTTTGCAAGCCCTCTGCAGGGCTGATGCAGGAGCAACACTAACTTACATATAATCTGGCATGACAAACAGTTAAAACGCTTTTAAATATGAATATAATGCATTGAGCATGTTGCACAAAGGCTCTGTAGCACGTACATGCAGAACCTTCCTTATCTAATAACTCACGAATGAGGTGAATGTGCCTTTCTGCATTTAGGTTTTGCTTTATGCTAACTTTGCAGATAGATTATATGTATACAACTCTCCCCTGCCATTCTTGCATCTTCTCCTCCACCTTGGATCTGTTGGAATTCTGATTGCTTTCACCTCATAATAGAGAATTGTGCTCACAGAAAATCACACATAAAATATAGAGACCTGAGACTATATGTCACACCAAAAAGACTTTATACAAGAAAAAATCTACACAGACATGTTGCTCATCCCGACCAGGCATTTGTGACTTCATATGCAAGCCACAAAGGCTTCTACAATAGTCACTAACAACTCGACACAGAGCTAGCACAAGTTGCCACACAGGCTCATACAAGAAGGTTACCCCTCAGCCCAATGGATAGACGAAGGCAAAAGCTACACAAGCTCTCCACAAGTGCTACTGCAACACCAACAACACATCCAACATGTAGACTCTACAAACCGCCTAGAAGAACGCCATTCAAGATGCCCACCACCGAGAACACTATATCTGCCAATCAGTTGACGTTGCCAGCACCTTCCTGAGCCATGGCCAGCCAACCATGATGCCAAGAGCTGCCTCCTGGCTGCAGCCAACATATACTAGCCCCAACGCTCAAGGAGGCAATCCTTTAGAATAGGGAAGAAAGAAAGTGTCCCCACAAAGAACTGCCCAAAGAGAACGACATAGAGAAAGCCATGCAAAGATGCCAACTGTTCACACACTCCTAAAACCCCCACAAGGTTTACCTAACTAACACCCCCCATAAACTAAGTGGGGGAGAAAACTAACACACTCCAAAAAATTGTCAAAAACTGTGAAGCAAGCAAGTTAGGACTGTTAGCTTATCACGACCTTAGAGTGCTTAGTCCTCATCCAAAGCAATCACCAAACTCCTCCTCGTCGCACTTGTTGGGGTAAAGGCACATTGCCTCCCTTTAAAAGTTATGACCCCTATGACTGTCTTAAGACAGTCATAGGGTGAATCCCTAATCCTAATAAAACTCTTGAGTTTGTGGTGTGGCTCAACACATTTCACACACCCACACTTTCTTGTGTCTCCCTCTCTCTGTCTCCATCGTTCCACTCCCTCTCTCTTTCCCTCACAAGTGGTATCAGAGCCACTCTCTCCCTCTCTCTCCGGTCTACCCCTCCCTCTACCCCTCCCTCTCCCCTCGGGCCTCGTGCCCTCAGCAGCGGCAACAGCAGAGCGCGCACGCAGCGCGCAGGAGCAGGTCGCGTGCGGGCAGCTATAGCTGCAGCAGCAGCTAGCTGCTACCCGCCTACCGGCGGCCGTAGCCTAGCAGGCGAGCACAGCCAGCGCGCGCAGTGCGCAGCACCGGCCGCGCAACCAGGCTGCACAAGCAGCCGTACAGGTACGACCAGCTGCGACAGGTACGACCAGCCGTACCGGCTATACGACTGCACACAGGCAGCCGACCTCCATCAGCGGGCAAGGACGCGTGCAAGACCTTCGAAAATTTTTTTTGGGGGATCCGTGCCCTCGGTACCCTGCGCAGGTACAGAAGGTACAGCAAGCACTTTTTTTTCTTTTTTTGGGAAGAAGGAAAAGAGAGAGCACTTTGCTCTGCATTCCAAGAAGTTTTCAATTCTAAAACTGTGTGTTTGAGGTACAGCAAGTACACTCGTGTCCCTCGTGCTTGAGGTGACTAGTGCCACAGTGTGTGGTGGTTGCACAGTTATTTTGTTTCGGGAAGGTCAGATGCCTTAATTTGCAGAGGGCTTTTATGCTTTTGCTGAGTGCAAATCTCAGTTTTCGGGTGACAATCTCAAAGGGCTTTTGCCTGGAAGTGTATGCAGTGTATGCCTTGAGGCAGTGTGGAGCCAGGGTGCCCACATTGGTCTTGTTTCCGCAATGTACTCAGTGACATCTCTTGTAGGTCACATTCTGTGTACGACACTTTGAAAATCTCAGTTGAGCCACGCTTGGCCAGGGCGCATCGAGTTTACTCGGTCCCTAACTGTCCATCGTTGACAGTGCTCAAAAGATTTTCTTTTTCGGTGTTTGTACGTTGGGATCTGTGTTGTTACTGTGTACACAGGGCCGTTTATGCATTACTTTGTCAGGTGAAAGTGCCAGGAGAGCGCTGTATTTTGTATGCTACCTCAGTGTTGAGGTGTTTTTCACTAGGTACAAGTGTCAAATCAAGGGGCTTTTGCCCAGATTTTGCTTGAGAGCACTTGAGTTACTGTTTGAGAACTTCAGATGCCTTTTATCCCCTTGGCAGAAGGGTGATTGTTTGGGATTTGTCCCATACTTTGTTCCAGGTTTTGTGACAGGCTGAGGTGTTTGGAGCCTTTTTCAATGAACAAAACAGTGTATGACAAGTGGTTTATGCATATAAAATCAGTGCAATACCTCATCTGAGGTGGGAGAAGTGATCAGGACATCAGTGTTTTGTGTTTCGTCAGATGATGATGCACTTGTAAAGCACTTGTGGAACAGCTGCAGCATTCTGAAGTTACTGTTTTATGCCTATTTGAGCACGGTACAGTGTGTCAGAAGGTACAGTGACTGGAGGGAAAATTTTCTGTTTTGCTGCAGATTTTTTGACAGTAAAAAACAGCACTATTGTGAGTGCTCCTGGCTCTTGATAGAGCAGGTTTTCTGAGAAATCAGAATTTTATTTAGTCATTTTTTGGCTTACAGGGAGTCAGGCACTTTCCTTATCTGATATGGCATCAGGGGGAAGTGAATCTTCAATACTGAACATAAAGAAATTGGAAGGGGCACACAATTATGCATTATGGGTAGAACAGTGTTTGAATGTACTTCTGCTAAAGAAGATTTCTAAGCCCATAAGGGTGAAGGGTGTCAAGCCATCTGGGATGGCAGATGATGAGTGGGAGGAGCTTGATTTGTCCGCAAGGGCTGCTATCATGCTTACTCTCACTAATTCTCTTGTGTTCAATGTTCAGGCTGAAAAGACCTCTTATGGCCTATGGCAGAGGCTAGAAGAGTTGTATGCCCAAAAGAGCTCAGCCAGTAAGGTTTATTGGTTGAAGAAGCTTGTCGACCTTCACATGAAGGAAGGTACAGCTATGACCTCACACTTGAGTGAGTTCAATGCCATCTTTACACAGCTTATTGCACAGGGATTGAACCTTGATGAGGAGTTCAAGGCTACTTTCTTGTTGTGTACCCTCCCTGAGAGTTGGGACACTTTCAAGACCACTCTGTCAAATTCAAATGTCACTCTTATGTATGCTGATGTGGAGAGCTCTCTCCTTATGGAGGAGATGAGCAAAAAGAATAATATGGGCAGCAAGTCTTCCAATGCTTTGCAGGTACAGGAAAGAGGTAGGACTCAGCAGAAGGGGAGATCTGCTGGCAAGTCCAAATCCCGCAGTCAATCCCGTGGCAAAAAGGATATTGAATGCTTTTACTGTGGCAAGAAGGGACATGTGAAGTCTAAGTGCTTCAAGTTTATACCGGATCAGAAAGCCGAGAAGGCTGAGACAAAGGATGCAGGCAGTGGAAGCAAAGGCAAAGGCAAGGCCAAGGCAGATGACTTGGATGCAGTGAATGTTGCAGCAGAGGACAGTGACAGTGACAGACATGATGTTTTATGCTCTTCTACTGTAATTGCACATACATTGGTTGTTGATGGCCTTGACATGCATACCTGGCTCTTGGATTCAGGTGCTTCTTTTCATGTTACGCCTCATAGGGAGTGGTTTACTTCCTACACAGGTACTCATGGAGTTGTTCACCTTGGGAACAACTATGCATGTCAGATTGCAGGGATTGGCAGTATACACATAGTATTTCCTGATGGACGCATATTTATGCTTGATGGTGTTCGCCATGTGCCGCAAATCAAGAAAAATCTGATTAGCACTGCCTTGTTGGATGACAGTGGTTACCACACCACATTTGGGGATTCCAAATGGGTGATTACTGATGGCCAGGTTGTAGTGGCTGAGGGTTATAAGAGTGATACCTTGTACCCTCTTTATGTTTCCAGTGTAGGTAATCATGTTATTGCCATAACCGAGCTGCCAAAGGTTTCATTGTGGCATAGCTGGTTGGGACACATGTCCGTTAAAGGAATGCAAGAACTGTCGCGTTTGGGTTATCTGCCGTCTCTTTCATTTTCAGATTTGCCTACTTGTGATCATTGCATATTTGGCAAGCATTCTATGACTCCTCATAAGAGGAGAACTCCCCAGAATAGAGCACCGCTTGATCTAGTGCACACTGATTTGTGTGAGATGCCACAGCTATCACTAGGGGGTGCAAAGTATTTCATTACTTTTATTGATGATGCCACACGCAAAGTGTGGGTCTATTTCTTGAAGCATAAGAGCGATGCCTTAGATGCTTTCAAGAAGTTTGTCGCTCAGGTTGAGAATCGGACAGGACGCAGGCTGAAATGCCTCACATCCGATAATGGGGGTGAGTATGTGTCACATGCTTTTGTACAGTTTTGCGAAGCCAAGGGCATTAAACAGGAACTCACGGCCCCTCATAATGCATCTCAAAATGGTGTGAGTGAGCGGATGAATCGAACTATTCAGGAGAAAGTTCGATGTATGTTGGCTTATGCTGCATTGCCCCATGGCTTTTGGGTAGAAGCCGTGCAGACAGCAGTTCACCTAATTAACAGGTCGCCGAACAAGGCTTTGGAGCTGAAAGTGCCAGAGGAGGTGTGGTCTGGCAAGCCACCTTCATATAAGCACTTACGTGTGTTTGGCTGCCAGTGCTTTGCTCATGTACGCAAAGAACTGCGCACCAAACTGGAACCAAAGTCTTTCAGATGCATCTTTATGGGTTACGGTGACGAAGGTGAAAAGGGGTACAGGTTATGGGATCCCGTCAAACGGAAGATTATACGCAGCAATGACGTTATCTTTAAAGAGGATAGTGTACACAAAGAACCCGTGCAACCTGTGGAATACAGAAGGGTTGTTTATGATGATGTCGGACAGTAAAGAATGCCCATTAATATGCAGCAGCAGGCTGCTGTAAATAACCCTGTTCAAGAGGGTATACAGGCTGAAAATCAGCCAGACCATTTTGCCAATGATGCACCACCGGATATGCCAGCAAATGGCGCTGTAGAACAGCCAAATATGGTGGTACAGCCACCCGTCATGCATGATGAACAGGCTAGACAGCAGCCTATTACGGAACATTCTGTTAGAAGGAGCACCCGTGTACAACGGCCTCCTGACAGGTTTGTTCCAGGAGCCAATAATGTGGCTGATTTTATCATGCTGACAGATTGTGGTGAGCCTTCCAGCTTCAAGGAAGCTATGGGAAGAACAGAGAAAAGGAAGTGGGAGAAAGCCATGCAGTCAGAAATGGACTCCCTACTTCAAAATGATACATGGGACTTGGTGCAGCTACCTGCAGGCAGAAAGGTTTTGCCATGCAAGTGGGTTTACAAAGTCAAAGTGGATTCAAATGCTTTACCGAGGTATAAGGCCAGATTGGTTGCCAAGGGATTTAAGCAGGAGAAGGGCATTGACTTTGATGAGATCTTTTCCCCTGTAGTCAAGATGACTACTTTGAGAGCAGTGTTAGCTCTTGTTGCTCATGAGGACATGGATTTATGTCAAATGGATGTGAAGACTGCCTTTCTTCACGGAGATCTCCATGATGAGATCAACATGAGTCAGCTAGAGGGATATGCTGTTAAAGGGAAAGAGCAGCTTGTGTGTAAGCTCAAGAGGAGCTTGTATGGACTCAAGCAGGCGCCAAGAGAATGGTACAAGAAGTTTGATGCCTTCATGCAGTCCCAAGGGTATCATAGGTGTGAGACCGATCACTGCTTGTACACCAAACGGGCAAAGGATGGCAGTTTGATGCTACTCATTCTATATGTGGATGACATGCTGATTGCCAGCAAATCTCAGCAGGAGATTATTGCTTTGAAGAAGCAACTGCATAAGTCTTTTGACATGAAAGACTTGGGTGATGCAAACCACATTCTTGGTATGCGGATTATTCGTGACAGGTCCAAGGGACTTTTGTTTCTGTCACAGAAGGAGTACATTGACAAAGTACTGCAGAGGTTTAAAATGGAGGGGGGGAAGTCCATTAGTACCCCGTTGCCTCCTCATTTAAAACTCAGCAGTAAGGACACAGCCCCAGATCAGATGATGATAAGGCTGAGATGGCCAAGGTTCCGTATGCATCTGCAGTTGGTTCTTTGATGTATGCCATGGTTGCCACTCGTCCGGATATTGCTTTTGCGGTGGGAGTCATCAGCAGGTATATGGCAAATCCAGGCAAGCAGCACTGGGAAGCAGTGAAAGGCGTCTTGAGGTATCTCAAGGGTACCAAAGACTTGTGCATATGCTATGGTAGGCAGGATGCATTGGTGCATGGTTTTACAGATTCAGACTATGCAGGGAATGCAGATAACCGGAAGTCTACTACCGGTTATATTTTCACATTTGCAGGAGGTGCTATATCATGGGTGTCTCGGTTGCAGAAATGCATTGCACTATCAACCACTAAAGCTGAATATGTTGCAGCCACTGAGGCTTGCAAGGAAGCAATATGGCTTACTCGGCTGGTGGGAGATTTGGGCATTACAGGAGATATGCCAGTTTTGCATTGTGATAGTCAAAGTGCTATCATGTTGACAAAGAATCCGGTCTTTCATAAGAAGACCAAGCACATAGATGTGAAATACCATTTCATCAGGGAGGTACTGGAAGACAAGCGGCTTGAGCTTGTGAAGGTGCATACTGATGATAATCCTACAGATTTGCTCACTAAGAGCTTGCCTACAGAGCGGTTTGCACATTGTCGCCACATCATGGGATTAGGATGAGACCATTCTTATTTTATGGTCTTGTATACAGTAACTGTATATTGCTGTACTTTTTATTCTTTTCTCCCCTTTAGGCACATTGGCCTTTAGGTGGGAGGTTGTTGGGGTAAAGGCACATTGCCTCCCTTTAAAAGTTATGACCCCTATGACTGTCTTAAGACAGTCATAGGGTGAATCGCTAATCCTAATAAAACTCTTGAGTTTGTGGTGTGGCTCAACACATTTCACACACCCACACTTTCTTGTGTCTCCCTCTCTCTGTCTCCATCGTTCCACTCCCTCTCTCTTTCCCTCACAGCACTAACCCAGCAACATGTTCTCTTGTTCATTCTCTCCGATCAAGCAAGCCTTCGAGCTACTCCTAGCACCATTCTTGTCATCGTAGGCATTCTTGTAGCAGCTTTTCTCCTCGTGGCCTTCACAACCACAATACTTGCAAATGACCTTTTTGCCATTACCCTTCATTTTCCCTTTTCCTTTGACTGCATAGGAATGTTCTCTTATACCTGCCACGTTTACTTCTACTCTCCTCTCCTCACTTAGAAGCATTCCAACGATATCATTTTTTTTGCGCAAAAAGTAGTGCTAGTTATATTGCTTGAAAACGAGAGTACAAGAGGGCCTAAAGGCCAGTGGGCTGTGATCACAAAACGAATACAGCCCGTGGTAACAAAATACTATTACAAGCCTCTCAGGGCATAATCATTGGAGTAAGGACAAACAGCCACGGTGGGGGGGAGTAATGCCACTGAAGACTCTGAGCAGACTGCTGGCAGAACAGCTCTCGATGGTCCTAGTCGCGAAGGAAGCACCGTCTCTTCTCCTTCCCTGCCCGAGACTCCCCCTGAATCTGATCCCACTGACCCTTGAGCATGTGAATGATCGTGCTCCAAATGTCCACTAAGGTCTGGGTAGCAGAAGAAGCCTGATCTCCTAAGGTCTGCGCGCATATGGAAGTCCAAATATGCCAGCCTACAATACTCCCTATGATCTCCCAAACTGGGTGCCAAGTCATCGCTCCTGCCATCTGTCTCTGTCAGATGCCAAGGGAAGCTGTCCATGTATGCCCAAGTGGCCTGCGTGATGAAGAAAACTGGATCCTGCCTAGAGAACTCATAAGCCAAGTGATGTCCCATGTCGGTGCTGCACCAGCAAACGGCTCCCCAAGTGACCGGTCCTAGCTCGGGTGCAGCCCTCGCTAAGATCCCCATGACTCCCTTCCACACTGTCTGAGCATGCGAGCAGCTCCAAAGGCAGTGCTTCAGGGACGACTCCTCCTGAAAACACATCTGGCAGTGCCCCTCCTACCCCATCTGCCTCAGCCAGCTGCCAACTGGTAGCCCCTTGTGGGCCACCATCCAAAGAAAGTAAGAGATCTTCCTCGGCCGCCAGCTTGCCCAAAGAGTCTTCCAGAATGTGCGAAGAAAAACCAGAGATATCCCTTGGGCATACCAACTATGTGCCTGTGTGGGTAGCCTGCACTGGAGAGCCCCAAGAGCACGCCTATCAGTACGCGCATTGTATGAGAAGAAGGGGGTAGGGTTCTCTGAGGCCTCCAGTGGTGGCCAGCGCCACTCCACTGGGTCCCACTCCAGCTCTGTCAAGGAGCGGCCCTCCCGAATCCAGAGTCTCTAGTCCTAGTCCTGCATAATCAGGGGGTCTATATGCCACGTTTTCCCTTGTAGCCCTATGATGCGAAGGCGCTGCCAGGGAAGCTGGGGGTCGATCACGGCCTCTCTACTCTCGAGACAGCTACCATCGGCGACGGAGAAGAGGTGAATCGAGGAGTCCGAGAAAAGGCCTGCAACCACCAAAGGAATACCACGGGGTGTGAACTACCCTAGCCACCTCTCATCTCCCGGGAGGAGCTGTCTAGTGATCATGGGAATCCTCCAACCTGTAGGAATGGCAGCATCGATCTCCGCTCGCCGAGCCTGGATCCCTCGTGCCGTACCTACTGATGCTGCCAACTCGCCTGAGCTCAACTGGCTATAGACGTCCCTCCAAACCCGGCGCGAGCGCACAAGCCCACGCGCCCAGAGCGCCCATGGGATATGGGATCTCTCTCCAAGCTGGCGACCTGTATCATCTGTCACCTGGCTGCTCCAGATCAGGGGTTGTCTGTCTATCTCCTCTTGGCAGCTAGGGGGAACCTGAGAGAGGCTGTGCCGCAACTTCCTCCAGACCGAGACGAGGCTACGGAGGAAGGGGGAACGGGGCTGAGTCAGTGGGACAGAAGTGAAAATCCACCGGATAGACGGCTGCCAATCACCCCCTTTCTGGGGGATACATGAGCTGAGACCATGCTGAAGCAAGAGCTTCCACGTCTGCCCTCCTGGGGTCAGACCGCCGATGACTAACTTGCCAAGTAATGCCTGACTCTGCAGTTCTGGATCTATGATGCCAAGACCGCCCTCTGTCTGGGGAAGAATGACCATCTGCCAGGCGACCTGGGCTCTGGTGGTGCCAGAACCATCTGAGCCAGACCAAAGAAAGTTCCGCACCAGTCTCCTCAGTTGGGCTACACACGATCTCGAGAAACACCAGCAAGATGCCACGTACCAAGCGGTGGCAAGAAGGACTTGATTGACCACAAGGGCCCTGCCTGCCAAAGATAGCCGAGCCATGCTCCAGAAGGCTAGCTTCCGTCATATGGAGACTAGGACCGGTAAGAACTGCTGAGCCGGCGTGATATCCAGACCTACCTGGAATCCCAAGTAACGTGTCGTTTGTCCTCTAGGGATCCAGCGAAACCCCAGGAAAATACCCCACTGTGAGCTGGCTCTCGAACCCGTAAGAAAACCAACTAACTTATGCCAGTTGATTTTTGCCCCAGCGGCTAGGCAAAAAACCTCTAAAGACAGTCTCACTCGCTCTAGTGACTCGATATCATCCTACATATACAGGGCCGTGTCGTCTGCATACTCGAAGTCCAGAAGTTCTGCATTGTCCCGAATAGGGAGGCACATCCCTCGAAGACCAGTGGTACGGGCTCGTAGGAAGTGAGTCATGGCCTCCGCAAAAAATAGGAAGAGGTAGGGCACAAGCGGGCAGCCCTGACGCACCGAGCGCTCGAGGGTGAATCTCTCCCCCATCCTATCGCTGATGATAACCCGGCTGGAGGCCGACCTGTAGAGACTAGAAATACCTCTGATCCACTCGTCCGAAAAACCGAACCAAGAGAGTGTACCTTCCAAGAAGGACCACTCTACCCTGTCGTACGCCTTCTCAAAGTCCAGAAGGAGTATGGCAAGGTGCTGGCCATTGTGCTGGGCCCACTCCGTCGCCTCTGAGAATGTGAAAATGTTGTCCAAAATGCTGCGATATTGGACAAAATCAGTCTGGGTGTCATGGATCAAGTCATGTACCAGGGGGCGGATGCGGCTACTGATCATCTTGGCGAGGATTTTGTAGGCAATCGGGAGAAGGGTCATAGGGCGCCACTGTCTGATCTCCTGACGGTCCCCCCTTTGGGGATGAGGCAAATCAAGCCTGTCGCAAGGCTCTCTGGCATCTGTCCGCTGGAGAAGATATTCTGGAAGGCTACGAGCAAGGGCTAGTGGACCTGCTCCCGGAAGGTGGTGAAGAAAGCTCTAGAGAGCCCATCCTCACCTGGGCATTTCTGCCCATCAATAGCGCTCACCGCATCCTGCATCTCTGCCACGGTGAAAGGAGCGAGAAGGGTTTCACTCATGCTAGGCTGCACGAGCGACAGTGTATACCTCCACACCTCCTCCCTGCAACGGGGGGCACGAGGGTCTCAGGGCTCCTACTAGAACAGGGATCTGTAGAAATCTGTCGCCAAGTCTCGGACATCGTCTAGATCTGTCCTGACACTACCATCCTGCGCTCTAAGAGATCGGAGTTGTTCCCCCGCTGACCTCTGGCCATGAGTACTGAAGAACTCTCTGCACATCCTGTCGCCTTTCCTAGCCCAAAAGGACTTGGAAGCATGAAACGAGAACTCTGAGCGTCGCTGGGTGATCTCCTCTAGCATGGTTCAGGCTCTAACCTCCTGTCATCTGAGCTCCTCAAAGCCTGGAGAAGGCTGCTGCATCCGCTGTATCGAGGCAAGGACTCGTCTTAGACCCCTCTCCTTCGCCCACCACTGCTGCCTGACCTGAATCGCCTCCTGCTGACAGATGAGACTAGACTCGGCAAGAACCTGAGCTACCTGAGCTGCCATATCCCCCATGGGGTCCCAATCCTGCTCCCACAAGTCCACTATCTTGCTGCGAACCGCTGCTCTATAGTAGATGGAGTCTGGGATCTAGCACGAGCGTGGAGGTAAGGAGTGAGAGGCTCAGTCCAGGACTAGGATGACTGGGGCATGGTCAGAGAGGGTCGTCCCTGGAACCACTCCTGACTCTCCACCTCTACCTAGCGCCCAATCGTTGACATAGAAACGGTCCAACCGCTCCAGAAGTCTCCATCCCTCCCTCTTGTAACCCCAAGAGAAGTCCAGACTCCCTGTCCATTTGCAAAAAAAAGGCTCCCGCCAGCTGTCCCGACCTCCCACAGCGAACAAGAAGGAGTCCCAATCTGCCTGCTCCGCCTGAGCTATACCGAGGAACTTTGGGCCCCGTCCCTGCTAATCCTCTGAAGCCTCAAGGTTATTGAAGTCCCCTCCTACAATCCAAGAATCCATCTTTGGCAATAAGTCTGTCAAAGAGCTCTAGAAAGCGGCTCTCCGTCTGAGGTTGGTCGGGGCATAGATATTGAGGATGCCGATGCGGGATCCCTCAATATTCAAGCCCACCCAAAGCGCTCGTCCTAGAATCAAGGTGCCAAAACCAGATACATGCTAAACTAGAGAAGCGTCGATGGAGATACAGACACCCCCGCTCCTTCCCTGCTCGCCAATCGAAGGTTCCCACTAGGTGTCGGAGCGTCCTGTGAGGACCTTCCCACACTTACTCGTCTGAGAAGCCAAAAGCTTGTGTTCCTGCAATAGGAGCACATCTACCCTTCCCACCAAGGCTGGCTAGAGCTCCTGTCTGAGCACCATCTTCCTGGGGCCGCGGGTTCCTCATAAGTGGAACCCGTTGATGTTCCAAGAGATAATGCGTATACTCATGAAGAGGGGAGATGGGCCACAAACAGCTGTCTGCTTGCGGTCGATGTCGAGGTGGTCGGAGGATGTCCAGTGTGCAGACGAAGGCGCTTCTGTGAGGGTTTCGAAAAAGAGGCCGGATCATCGGACCCATCCTCTAAAACCTTCAACAGAGGGGAGAGGCCCTTCGTCCCATGGTGGTAAGCTCTCTAACGAACTCGAAACCTCCACCAGGGAAATATTGTAGAAGCCCGCTACCTCTGAGGTCCTCCAAGGGCGGAGCCCTTCCGCGTAGATCCACTCCAGAGGCGGTCAAATGATGACCAAAAGGCGGAATCGTTTGGCGCTATGGCGCCATCTCAGACGAACGTCACTCTCCTTCCACTGCTGCTGAAGAAGCTCCGCTGCTCTACTACCGATCCAGTCCTGCACCTGCTCCTGGGACTGATCTCGAATCGTCTCCCGAACATTTTCATTCGTCCATTGCTCATTCCCGTCACTGGTGATAGTGAAGGAATAGCTAGGACCATCATGGGGGGCAAGGACGGACACCTTAACCTCCGCCCCCTTTCGGACAAAGAAGATGCTAATGTCTAGGCATGCAGGGAAGGAGCCAATACTCGCTGCATCCAAATAATCCCAAGGTCCTGCTCGGTAAAACTCCAAAGGTAGAGCTCTAGGAGCTGCCCTTGGGTGTGGGGACAAGGATGAGGAGTCTGAACCAGAAAGAGGGGTGCTGGCTGTCGAACAAGCTGGAGTGGTACTGGCCATCTGCGGGGAAGGGCCTCTCCCCTCCACCGGGCCAGGAGGGATAGGCGTGGAGGAGGTCTGTGCTGGCTTCGGGGCCGCAGGCGGCAAAGGTGGAAGGGGGGGTTCCCTCGGGATCCTGCTCGAGGGAGAGAGGGGGGCTCAAACCAAAGGTGCTGGGGGGGAACCCGGAGGGGGTGGAGGTAGGGGGACCGAGGAGGAGGAAGGGGGGGGGGGGGGGGGGGCGGGGTGAAGGATGAGGGGGAGGCTGGCTGATCTTCTCCTTCCCTTTCTCCTTCCCCTTACCGGGCTGCTGTTGATTGGTGACCACAAGGGTCTCTTGCTGTAGATGGGAAGGCTTCTTTGGTCCTGTTTTGTTTCCTTTCCGTTTGCTTTTCACCTCAGTCCAGCCTTCCCCTTCGGGAAGGGGTGTCGATGCCTAGCGGGGGGGATCCTGAGTTGCCTGGATGGGGGCCATCTGAGGTTCTATCCTCGTGAAGCGAGGATAGGAGGGCGCCTGGTGCCCGTAGCCGTGGCATCGCAAACACTAATCTGGGCGACTAGTGACCATAATGTGCTGCGTCACCACACCTGTGTCCGTCTCAATCTTGAACTCCGAGGGGATACTTTGCGGATCTAGGACTGCCACTTTGACACGTGGCACCCCTTGGGCTACCGCCGCATCAACGAAGGTGTCCTACATGAGCCAGCCAAAGTGCGCCCCCAGGTCCTTGATGATCGGGCGAAGCTCTGTTGCGAGGCCTGGGAAAATGAGGGTAACTGGGTGGCGAGGAATGCGGAAGCGGGCATCGAAGTCCGCTACACTGAAACCCCTATACCATGGGACCATAAGGATGATCTTCCCACCCACAGAAGTAGGGGACCGTCTGACCATATCGCTCGCACCTATGTTGAGGAGAGCTTGATCCAGAAGATACCACGTCCCATGAGTGCGACCTCCTCAATGTGGCTGTCCTCAAGGTCGAGGGTGGACTGCAACCAGTCCCTGATGTCTGGTCGTGAAGGGGTGTAGCCAATGACTCTCCCATAAACGGACGTATGGGAGAAGTCAGTGGCGGCCTGCTTCACCAAGGAGACCTGATGCTCTGTTAGTGTTACGCGGTAGGCTGATGGAGGGGGGGGGTCCATCTGGGCCACCGATTCTGGACTCACGGCCGCCATACCGCACCGACAAACTGCGAAAGCTCCAAAAGGTGGGGGAAGGAAAAGGCAGAGGCGAGGGAGGGGGGAATGGGACGGAGGCGGGGGAGGAAAGAGGGAGGGATGGAGAAGTACGGGGAAGCAGGGGGAGGAGAGGTGGTGGAGAGGGAGCGGATGGCGAAGGGGGAAGGAAAGGAGGAGGGAGGGGGGGGGGCAGCGCAGCGCAGGGCGAGGAAGAGGAGGGAGGAGAGGGGGGGGGGTGGCAGCGCAACGCGAGAGGGGGCAGGGAAGAAAGGAGAGGAGGGAGGAGAAGGGGGGAGGGCAGCGTTGCGCAACGGCGGGGAGGGGGAGGAGGAAGGGGGCGGGGGGGTGGTAGCGCAACACGAGGGGGGGGAGGCAGGGAGAGGACAGAGGGGCGGAGAAGGAAGGAGGGGGGGGGGGGGGGGGAGGATGGCGGGCGGAGAAGGAGGAGAGGGGGACGGAGGAGGCGCGGTGGGCGGCTGCGAGCTGGGAGGCGACGGAGGAGAGAGGAGGGGGAGGGGAGAGGGGGGCGCGCAGTGCGAGGGGGGGGTAGACGGGAGCGAGGGAGGGGTGGGAGCATTCGCAGGAGCTTTTCCAACGATATCATTAATGAAAGAGCATCAAAATTAAGGCAAAGAATAGTGACCAGCTCACTGTACCTTGGTGGCAAGCTTGTGAGGAGTATTGCCTTGGCATCTTCATTTTGTACACGAACTCCCAGTGCTTGCAACTGCTTGACAATCGACTATATCTTAGTAAGATGTGTACCTCAAGACTCGCCATCTCCCTGCTTAAGCATAATTTTTGAATTCTTGACCTTGGAACGAAAAAGTATCTCAAAGATGCTCCAGTTCTGGGCCACGGTTTTAGTCACGTCCACATGATGGAAGTAATCAACTCCAAGGGATCGACCTAGAAGGCCAAGAGCCTTTTCATTTTTTAGGTCCCAAGCCTGCATCTTCTCTAGGCCTTGGTTGTTTGCAAGCTTCTCCTCTGTCCCCTACCACTACTTCCCACAATCCCTTCTCCATAAACAATAATTGAACAAATAATTGCCACGAAGGGAAATTCCTACCATTGAATTTCACCACTAACGTTTCAGTGAGGCCGGTCTTCGAGGTTTTGCTCCATGCATCCATGACTACTAAAACTGTAGGAGAAACTGCCTGCACACTTCAGCAAGGACGTCTAGAGCTAGGACTCTCCTTCTCTGAGAGCTTCAAGGCTTTTTTAGGAATCTCAGTGCTCTAAAGATTTCGAAACTAGGTGACCTTCTTCGAAATGTTCTTCCTTGAGTTCTCAAGAGTATCTAAGCACAAGCAGGTTGACACTTTTGTTGGAATTCTGATTGCTTTCACCTCATAAAATGAGACTTATGCACACATAAAATCACACATAAACAAATAGCGACCCGAAACGATATGTCACACCTAAAGACTTTCTATGAAGAAAAATCTACACATGTCGCTCATCCCGACCAAGCTTTTGCAACTTCGAAAGACTCAAATATGTGAGCCACAAAGGCTTCTACAATAGTTACGAACAACTCGACACACGAGCTAGCAAGAGTCACCACACAGGCTCAGACATGAAGGCTACCACTCAGCCCAATGGATAGATGAAAACAAGAGCTACACAAGCTCTCCACAAGTGCTTCTACAATACAAGCAACAAGCTCTCCACAAACCACTTGGAAGAATGTTGTTGAACATGCCCACCATCGAGAACACTATATCTGCAAATCAGTTGACATCGCCAGCACCAACCTGAGCCATGGCCAGCCAACTATGACGCCAAGAGCTGCGTCCTGGCTGCAGCCAACAGATACTAGCCTCGACTCTCATGGAGGCGAGCCTTTAGATGGGAAGAAAGAAAGTGCCGCCACAAAGAACTGCCCAAAGAGAACCACGTACAGAAAGCCATGCAAAGATGCCACGTGTTCACACACTCGTAAAACCCCCACAAGGTTTACCTAGCTATTTCTAATGGAATCTCTCCTCTTCACTTAAACATATAATAGATCATTCCAACCATCTATACTGCAGTTGACAATTTTGCTCATGTCACAACCCCAACCTCGGACTCTTGATGTAGTGGTTTTATGTATGCCTAGCTCCTCACTCCACACTCCGTTAATCCAAACCATAAGCAAGAGCCAGTCGCTTGTGAGACCTCACCCTCTCCTCCTGAGCCAACAGTTTCTGAATAGTGATTCCTGAAAATTGTCTCCTCCATTCCTTGCTGAACCATGCTTCCTTTCCTGAAATTGCGGCCATCTTCAGCATCTCACAATGGGATTCTATGTTTTTCCATACTTACAGAGGAAAGGAAGATCTTAGTTCTTACTCCTCTTATTCTTTGGACCTATCAATGCTTTGTCCATTGCTCTTTGGTACGGAAACAAGACCCTATGGTCCTCACCAGCCCACTTTTCGAGGGAAAGATCTCATACAGTGTCGCTATGCACATTGGAGCTCTAAGAGAGGGCTACCCATAGGACTAGGTACATGCGGCGGTTCACATATCAGTAAGAACCTGTACACACGGAGGCATACAAGGGTCAAGAGTGACAATTGTCTTCCACTCCTAGCTCCAGGCGCACATCACAGATTTTGGGACATATGAGCATGCTAGATATATGTGGATCCAACTTCGAAGACATGAGACCATGGATGTATACATTGCAGCCTGCAACTTCTCCCCACAGGACATCCAACTAAGGTCAGATTGCCTCATGCAAGGGAGATTTCACCATTCTCGACATTGTATGAGCATTCAGAAGTACATGCAGCAACAAGAGATCCTACCCGTTGGGGACTTCAATGCTAAGACTAGGGATGCAGACTCGAAGATTTTAGATTTGCAAGATGATGCCTTAGCACTACCAAATCTCCTGCTTGGAGAGTTCAGACGCAGGTAAGACGACATAAAGGTCCACAATCACGATTCACGAATAGTATGGAAATATTTGATGGACATAGGTAGTAGTCATCGGTTGCTTATATACAATGGCCTACAGAGGTGGCCACGATCAGAGATAGAAATGCTCCCCCCACATCTGCCCCGAAATGATTGCCTCGAGATCTGTGCCTGAGTCCTCCTAAGAGAGGGTGCCAAAAGCAGTAGGGAAAGTTCCTCCTGCAACCTCCACTGGTCCAGAACAGCTCCAGAAGCCACCACGCAGCCAGAAATATGTGCACAAAGGTCCAGCACAGCAAAAGACAACCTCGGGCACCTGTTGGAGGCAACTGAACACGTCTATACGAATTCCGTACAACCATATAGACATCTGTACAGTTCGTACGAAAATTTTCAAAAAGTTTCTGGCACTTCCTAGAAGTGTGTACTAGCCTTGGAACAGTCAAAACAGGCTTAAAACGGCTTAAAACAGCTTAAAATAGGCTTGAAACAACTCAAATAGCCCAAAAACTGCACAAGAACAACTGAAAATGTCCAACGCCTCTGGGAGAGTGAGGGGAGAGAGATGGAAGGTGGGGGAACGGCATGCATACACATGCATGACAAATGGCACCTCCTCCTTGCCATTTGCCCCTTCATTAAAGTCCTAACCCCCATACCAAGGACAAAGTTGGTTGTCCTTGGGTCCAACTTTTAGACCCCTCTTTTAAAGCCTTTGCCTTGCCCCTAGGAACTAGTGGTGCACCTAGACTTTGCCCTTAGGAACTTCTAGGAAGTGTGCACTTCCTCTAGCCAATCCCTCACAGCCAAACCATTACAACACTTAACTATGGTTAACCCCAAGTTAAGCGTAGGTTGAGTTACAAAGATGCTTTACATCACTTTTCACATCCTCGTGACATACCCTCCTCTTAAAACAGCAAACTACCTAGGTTGCTGCTCAAAAAGTACAAATAGGTAGAAATAGCCCATACTAGAATATACATCATCTGTAAGATACAACCTACAATGATAATATGGGCTAGGAGAGCTCGAGAGTCCATCCATACATCAATGCATCCTCTTGTTAGAATTATTATTATATTCTAGCAGTGACCAATGTAATGTAATAAGTAGGTTAGGGACACTTTTCCCTCATTTAGAGGTTTTTTCCCTTAACCACAGTTAGTTCACTAACTACGGTTAGTGAAGGATAAGGTTTTGTCACTTAAACAAAACCTATCCCACTTCTTGTATTACTCACTTCATCTATTGTAAGCACAACGTTCAAGTCTCCAGCTCTCTCTCTTTTTCTCACATTTGGTATCAGAGCAGTAAGACCCTGCTCCTAGCTCAACAGCTCCCTGCTCTTTGCTCAACACCTGACGTACAATCCGACAATCCGTACGACATGCAAGTATCATCGCTGCTCTTCCGTACAGTTCGTACCTTTTGCTTGTAGTTCGTCCGTACAGCCATACAGCAGCCCACGCTGTTGTCTGTACGCCCGTACTAGCGACGAAGCTCCAGCCATACAGCCTGTCGTACATCATCCCGTGAACAGCTGTACAACGTCTGTACGCTGTATGGATTTCGAGTTTGCCGTACAGCCACACGTGCAGTCCATACCTACCATCCATACAATACCTGCACTGACTGGCCGTACACTCCTGTGTCAGCCAGCCGTATAGAGCTGCGTTAGTCAACCGTACGTTCCTACACCTCCAGACGTACAGAGCCGTATAATCCTGTGTCAGTCAATCGTACATCCGTACACCTCCAGCAGCAATAGCCACCGTACATCCATTCAGCACCAATTGTACTTCCATACAACAGCAGCCCATTCAATTATCTGTTGTACAATTAGTTTGTTTCGGAGCAGATTTTCTTAGCAAACTAGTTGCAGGCAACTGTGCATTTCAATTTTCTTAGGAGGAAGTTGAGCATTTTGTAAAATTTGGGGCTTTTGTCAAACTGCCTCAAGTTGTGCTCAATTTCATTTTAATATTTGGGGCATTTTGTATTCGTGGGCAAACATTTACAGTTGGTTGTTTGGCAGACCTTTTTGTGCATTTGAGCCATTGTTTGGCTGTAAAATTTGGGGCTTTTGCAATTGGATTGCAATTTTGCAGAAGAGGAGCAATTTGGGAGCTTTGCAAGCTTTTTGGACTCAATTTGAGTTATATTTGAGCACATTGGCATTAGAATTTACTCCTTTTGCAGATAAATTGCAAATTGGGGCTTCAGTCAATTTGCCCCTTTTGAGTTGCAATTTCTTGTAGAAATTTGGGGTTTTTTTGCTTTACACAGCAATTTCTTGCATTTTTGGGGCTTTCAAGCAATTTGCCCTCTTTTGGATGCAATTTCCCTGAAGAAATTGGGGCTTTTGGCATTTGGATGCAATTTGGCAGTGTAAAAGCATTTTGGGACTGTTGCAGCCAATTTTGGACTCATTTTGAGTGACATTGCAGAAAGTGGCAAATTCTACAGTGTTTTTTGGAAGTTTTGGAGAGCATTTGCAGGACAATTGAAGTGCATTCTGAGCCTTTGACAGGCTGTGACAGTATTTGTCACTGTGAGCAGATTTTTTTTTGCAGATTTTTGTGCATTTTATATCCCAAGAAGGGAATTCACTTGGTCAGTCTGCTGTATTTTTTGATATTTTCTGGTATAAATGGCTCAGAGCAACTCCAGTGAGGTGTTCGGGGTTCTCACACAGGAGGATAAGTTGGATGGCACCAACTACTCCTTGTGGAGTTTCATGGTTCACAATATCTTGGTTGGTAGACATCTTTGGGATTATGTCAAGGGGGGGCTCTTTCAATTGAATCAGCTTATGCAGGTACTCTTCTTGATGAGGAGGAGCCTGAGACATTTGAAGAAGCAAAGGATAATGTGCATTGGATGAATGCCATGCACGATGAATTGCAGTCCATTCATAAAAATCAGACTTGGGATGTCGTGGATTTGGCACCAGGTAAGAATGCCATAGGTACACTTTTCAAAGTCAAAAGAAAGCCAGATGGATCCATTGATCGGTACAAGGCAAGGCTGGTTGCAAAAGGATATGCTCAGAAAAAGGGCATAGATTATGAGAAGACTTTTGCTCCTACATCCAGAATGACCACCATCAGGTCAGTTATAGCAATGGCTGCAAATCTTGAATGGAATGTTCATCAGTTGGACATTAAAACAGCTTTCCTTAATGGAGACTTGTTGGAAGAGGTTTATGTAAAACAACCTCCGGGCTTTGAAATTTCAAGAAATGCACATCAGGTATGCAAGCTGAATGAAGCTTTGTATGGGCTGAAACAAGCCCCATGTGCATGGTAATGCCAAAATTGATGCCTTTCTAACCAGCCAGGGGCTGCACAATAGTCAACCCTCTACATCAAGAAGGATGGGGGGGACATTTTGGTCATCATTCTTTATGTAGATGACATGCTGCTCACCGGATCAAATAAGGAAGAAATTGCAGATTTCAAAGCCCAATTGAAAGCTACATTTGATATGTCAGACTTGGGCTTGTTACATTTCTCTTTGGGGATCCAGTTTCTTGAAGAGAAATATGGCATTGTTATGTCTCAGTCCAAGTATGTTCAAAAGCTCTTGGATAGATTCAACATGCATGATTGCAAGCCTATGTCCACTCCCATGGAGCCGGGGCTGAAGCTTACAATGCATGATGCGGGTGAATCAATTGATGTCACACTCTATAGTCAGGCTGTTGGATGCCTCATTTATCTCTGCAATACACGACTAGATATTCAATTTTCAGTTTCTCAGGTGAGCACGTATATGCAGAGCCCAAAGATTATGCATTGGCAGGCTGTAAAACGCATCTTCCGTTACTTGCAAAGTACAAAGTCTTTTGGCTTGATGTTTCCCAGGGGGGGGTGACTTGCAGATGCATGCTTACAATGACTCAGATTGGGCTGGAGACTATGATACTAGACAGTCCACCAGTGGGAATTGTTTCTTTCTAGGACATGCTTGCATTTCTTGGTTGAGCAAGAAGCAGTCTACAGTGGCTACCTCCTCATGTAAAGCTGAGTACAGGGCAGCTTTCACAGCAACAGTTGAATGCGTTTGGCTGCGTCGTTTGTTTGTTGATCTTCATCTTTCATTGGAGGGTCCTTCTCCGATTCTCACTGATAGTCAGAGTTCTATAGCAGTGGCAATTCATGCTCGCACGAAGCACATTGAGGTTCACTATCACTATGTCATAGAGAAGTTGCATGCAGGAGAGATCAGTATGATCTATGTGTCAACACATGACAATGTTGCAAACATCTTCACCAAAGCACCTCCACGTGAAAAGTTTGAGGCATTTCGCAGTGCCCTGAACTTATCTCCTTTTGGTGATTAATCATTTCCTTGTACATGACATTGGCACTACAGGGGGGTGTTAGAATTATTATTATATTCTAGCAGTGACCAATGTAATGTAATAAGTAGGTTAGGGACACTTTTCCCTCATTTAGAGGTTTTTCCCCCCAAGTACTTTTTCCTTATTTAGAGGTTTTTTCCCCTAACCACAGTTAGTTCACTAACTATGGTTAGTGAAGGATAAGGTTTTGTCACTTAGACAAAACCTATCCCACTTCTTGTATTACTTACTTCATCTATTGTAAGCACAACGTTCAGCTCTCCAGCTCTCTCTCTTTTTCTTACACCTCTATCTCGAGTGTCGCGAACACCCATCTGGAGACCTCACGGCAGAAATACTGTCAGCAAGCAGCATCTCGGGTGAGACAATCGGTGCCACCAAGCGATCTCCAGATATATGAGCAGACTGAATCAAGGAAGGGGAGGTGCTTACCTCCTCTTGAGCACCAAGCAATGCTCTAGATCTCTGCTTTGTTGAACCAGTAGGAGCCTATACCGTAGTTGGCGCAAGCCGAAACGCGTCGAGGTAGAGCTACAAAATCTGAGATGAGTCTGTCAGGTCACCCTCCTCCATCCACCTCGCATCCAGTGCAGGATAATTCCTGAACTTCACCAGGTAGCGACGGGAAACTCTACCTTTTACTTTTCTTTCCACCTCTCTCTCTTTTTCTTACACCTCTATCTCGAGTGTCGCGAACACCCATCTGGAGACCTCACGGCAGAAATACTGTCAGCAAGCAGCATCTCGGGTGAGACAATCGGTGCCACCAAGCGATCTCCAGATATATGAGCAGACTGAATCAAGGAAGGGGAGGTGCTTACCTCCTCTTGAGCACCAAGCAATGCTCTAGATCTCTGCTTTGTTGAACCAGTAGGAGCCTATACCGTAGTTGGCGCAAGCTGAAACGCGTCGAGGTAGAGCTACAAAATCTGAGATGAGTCTGTCAGGTCACCCTCCTCCATCCACCTCGCATCCAGTGCAGGATAATTCCTGAACTTCACCAGGTAGCGACGGGAAACTCTACCTTTTACTTTTCTTTCCATATGTGCCAAAATCTGTTCCGGAACCAAGATTTCATCCAACTCTTCCACCTCGGGCTGATCCTAATGCAATAGGTCTACAGGCACATCACCTTGGAAAGGCTTCAATAAACTCACTGAAAGGCATTGTGTATGGTCCAAGTGGCAAGTAGCTTCAGCCTGTAAGCTACATCATTAATGCGCTCAAAAACCTAAAAAGGACCATAATACCGCATCTTCAGCTTTGTGTACACTTTCGTCTTGCCTTTCATCTTCCTGAGTTGTGCTTTTTGAAAACACAGCAGCACCCAATCGCCCTCTTTCAAGAGTAACTCGCGGCGATGCTTATCGGCTGCCCATTTGTGCTTCTCTCTTGGCTTTTCTGGAGGGCTGTTTTGACCTTCTGGTAAGCAACATCCAAACTTTCCACAAATCTGTCCGCTTCAAAAATCTTCTCTTTCGTATGCAAAATGGGAGGTAACTTCCGTTCTCCTGCCACAATTTCAAAGGGGGCTTTCCCCGTGGATGAGTGTACAGTGGTGTTGTACGCGAACTCAACAAGTGGCGAAAATTGTTCCCATTTTGATTGCTGATCTGAAACATAGCATTTGAGAAGATCAAGGGCAGTAAAATTGGCTTCTTCAGACTGCCCATTAGATTCAAGATGAAAAGAGGATGAGAAATTCAGCGTGGTACCCATATTCTCAAAGATACCTCTCCAAAAAAGACTTGTCATCCGCAAGTCTCTATCACTGACAATTGATTGAGGCATCCCGTGATGTTTAAACACATGAGACGTAAAGAGTCTCGCCATCTGGTCTGTTGGGTTTCTTCCTGACGGGAATGAAGTGGCCCTGCTTGCTGAATCTGCAAATAATGGTCCATATCCCATCATGTCTAGATGGTGTACGAGGAAGATCAAAGATAAAATTCATGGCAATGCTCTGCCAAGGTCGCGATCAGGAATGGGTAGAGGCTGCAACAGTCCAGCCGGCTTCTGCCTGTCATATTTCACCTTTTGGCAAGTGATGCATGTCCTGACATATGCCTCGACATCTTTCCTCAATGATGGCCAAAAGAAATAGTGCTCCACAGCTTTGATGGTGGCATCAATGCCTCTGTGTCCTGCATAGGGTGGAGCATGACTCTCTGTCAACACTTTGGGCCTGAACTGTTTCGTGACACACAATCTGCCATGCATCATAAGAAATCCCTCTTTGAGAGTATAGTGCTCATGCCTCTGTCCATCAACCAACTGGTCATAAATCCGTGAAAAATCAGCAGCATTGGCATATTGATCCTTCATGGCATCAAGCTCTTCATGATATGCAATGGTCACTACTGAAACTTGTGGCTTAACAGGCACTGCATCTGGAGTGGGCTTGCCTGAGAGTGCATCTGCAACAACATTCTTCTTCCCAGGCACATGCACAATCTGAAAATGAAACATAGAAAGAAAATTTGCCCACCTCATATGCTTCTCAGACAACTTTCTCTAAGTGAGAAAGTACCACAGTGATTGATGATCGGTCTAAACATGAAAATCAGCACCCAAAAGATAATGCTTCCAGGTCGAAAGAGCATGGATGACATCCAATTTCTCTTTCTCATAGATGCCAAAATTCATTTCAGCATCCTGAAGCACTCTACTCTCGTATGCCACGACTCTTCCATCCTGCATAAGTGCCCCTCCTACGCTGTTCCCACATGCATCTACTTGGACAGCGAAGGGTCTGCGAAGATCTGGCAAAATAATCACAGGATCTAAACAGAGTTGCTCCTTCAGTAGGTCAAAAGCTGCAATTTCTTTAGGACCCCATCTGAAAGTGACCCCTTTCTTTTGTAAGGCATGTAAAGGAGATGCAAACTTTGCAAAATACCGAATGAACCTCCTATAGTACAAGCACAAGCCCAGAAAGCTGCATACTTCATGGATTTCTTCAGGTGTGGCCAATTCCTGATGGCCTCTACCTTGGCAGGGTCCATCCTTGGAAACAATGTGCCCGAGAAAATGGATCTCATGCATAAAGAATTCACTTTTCTTGGCATTGACAAGCACCTTATGCTTCCGTAGCTCCTCAAGAACAATTGCCAGGTGCTTCCTATGTTCAGCCTCATCCTGAGAGAACACGATGATGTCACCGAAGAAAGTGCCAACAAAGGCTCGGTGCTCTCTAAAAATCCTGTCCATCATTATGTTGAAGGTGGCAAGTGCATTGGTTAACCCAAATGGCATGACAAGAAACTCGTGTAGACCAAATGTGGTACGAAATGCTCTTTTGTGAACATCCTCTGGCTGAATTATGATCTGGTGATAACCACTCTTCAAATCAATGCGGCTGAACAATCCAGACCCCTGTAACCTATCCAAAATATCATCTATCCGAGGTATAGGGAATCTGTTCTTAATGGTAATCTTATTGAGGGCTCTATAGTCAATGCACATCCGCCAAGATCCATCCTTCTTCTGGACCAAGAGCACAGGTGAGCAATAAGGTGAAGAGCTGGGCTGAATCAGCCCCTTCTCCAACAGGTCCTTGACCTGGTTCATAATTTCCTCTTGCTGGGCTGCACTGACCCTATAAGGAGGTCGGTTAGGAGGACTGCTACCAGGGATTATATCTATCGTGTGGTCTTCTGGCCTTTCAAGGGGAAACTCCTGTGGAAGTGAGTCAGAAAAACAGTCCCTAAACTGAAAAAGAAAATCTGTCTGCTGTTTTTCCAGCTTAGAAAAATGAGACTCTTCTTCCAGTGACTTCTTTTCAAATGCAAACACTACGTACACTGAAAGATGCTTTTTCATTACGTTGCCAATGGCAGAAGCAGATACAACAGAGATGGATTCTCCCTTCAATTTAACATCCAGAACGTGGGTCTTGCCACAGTGAGTGGTTGTGATTGTTTTATCCTTTGTATCCAAAACAGCCCCAACACGAAAATGCCAAGGTATCCCCAGTAACACATCACAACCATTCAACGGCATAATATAGAACTCTTCTCTGTCCACGTAGCTCTGAATATGCATCCGCAGCTTGCCTATCACCGGAATAACTGACTGCTGAGTCCCGGACAAGCCATATCTGCATCACACAAAGGACCCATCTCTTCTGCCCTTATTCCTAACTTTCCAGCCAACTCTATAGAGATGAAATTGGCCTTGGCTCCCAGATCGAAAAAAATCAGAGCTGTTTGGTCTCTTATCTTGCCCCATGCCCGGCATAACTCTGTAGCATCTGTATTTTAAACAGCCCCAATCAAGTCTGGCAAAAGACCTGCAGTGGGCTTGGGCTTTTTATTCTTCTGATCAGTCCTCTTTTCCTCCTTGTGCTCATCTTGCTCAGAAGGAGGGAACTTCCACTTCTTATGTGGGCATTCAAAAGCCCTATCGCCTTCCTCCTTGCAAATATAACACTTGTTGGCATCATAGAGAATTTGCTTTTCCTCATCAAACATGCGGGTCGGTACTCGCCTCTGTCCTCCAACAAACTTTGCCTTCATGGGCTGCGAAAACTTTATGAACTTCTTAGGGGATTCCATCTTGCTGCCCTTTGACCTTGATGTCTCCTATGAGATTTCTTTAAACCCAGAAACTTTCCCTTGCATTAGTGCATAAGCTGTAGTGGCATTCTCAACCAACTGAGACATATTGGAAATCCTTGTCTTCGTGCAGTAATCCTGAATCTCCTTTGGCAACCCGCAGCAATATCTTTCAATTTGCTCGGACAGCGGTACATGTCTGTAAGAATTCACTGGCAGTAGGGCTTCCCAAAACTTCTTATTGTAGTCCTCCAAATTTCTGCAATTTGCAGCATCCAACCTGTACCAGGCAGTCATGATATCCACCTCAAAAGTGGTAGTGAGCCATGCTGCTGAGAAGACCTGCTTGAATTCGACCCGAGTGGTAGGTGCTCTGCCTTGCAAGAGGAGGTTGGTCGACCATTGGAGCGCATTGCCCTTCAAAAAGGTGGCTACCTTTCAGACTTTGGAGGATTCTATGAAGTGTCCACCTGAGTAGGCAGCATCAAACTGTTGCACGAATGTCAAAGCCTTCCATCTATCCTGCATCCCATTGAAAGTCTCAAACTTCACAGTTGCCCCTCCCTCCTTGTAATCTTTCAATTTGCCTTTAGGGGTGAGATTGTCATAAACAAGGGGCTGTAAAAACGGTGGGGGCATCACTGCTCCCACATTCTGAGTCATTCCAACCATACCCATGGTGGGGTTTGGCATTCCAGGTCCCACTCCCTGCATCTGTGGCATATTCCAAGTATTGCCCACTGTCCCAGGCATTCCTGTATGCATTCTAGGCTGCATCCCAATGTTTGAGTACATCATATTGGCATTTGCAGCGGGCATTCCACCTGAAAATTGTTTTGCTTCATTATATACTTCAATTAGACTTTGTTTCATCTTCTTTTAGTATTAGCAAAAAGGGGGCTCACTGTTCTGTCATAGGTTGCTGGAAATTCTGCATTCCCGGCTGCGTGCTGCCAATAAAGCTATCTAGCATTCTGGGTGCCTCTGTGGATGATGCCACCATTGCCTAAAAAACTGATCCCCCTTCGAAATATCCTGGATGCATCATGGACTGAGGAAGGGCTTGCTGTCCCTGATTGACTGAATGAAAGTTATTGGCATTACCCGCTACAGGGGTGATCGAGGGCATCTCTGATGGCTGTCCACCGAAAGAAACATGCCTAGGAGTCTTCTTATGCTTCTTATGTTTCTTCTGAGATGACTTTTTGCTTCCAGGGGAAGCAACCATAGGGGGAGGAGCTTGCATAATCTCCATGACAGCATGTTGCAACTGCAACAGGGCTCCCGCTACACTTTGCATTCGTAGCTGAAAAAGTGCATTGGGATCAACCTCCTCTGCCTCATCTACCTCATCCTATGAGTCCTCCGTGGCATGCTCAGGAGAGACTTGATGTGCCCCACTGTCTTGCTGGTCATCACCCCCGCTGGTACTGTGCTCCTCTTCAAAGCTCTCTAATGCTCTGTATTCGTCCTGCCCCTCCTGCTCTGAAATGGTCAATGACCTTTCACGGTGTGAGATGCTTGATAAGCTTGATGGCTATAGCAACAATTGCACTGAAGGTGTCCTTCACCCAACACTACCAGGGCTCACCTCTGTACGAAGATGGTGACGATCCCGGCAATGGAACCACTGAAACCAGCCTTCGATAAACAAAAGGGCAGTGATCTTCTTCTACTCAGTCATAAGCTTCATAAATGGCCACAATGCAAGCTTCAGTCACTTCAATCACTTAGCACAACTTAGAAACAAGCTTCAACAACAACAAAGGTGAGGCTAGAATGCCCCTGCTCAATGAAAATAGTACACAGTGCACCCACTGGCCCCAAATGCCTTGGCACCCCTTACGGTATTTATTTAATGCTTCTAAATGGAAATGCTTTACAACAAGGGTTCAACCCTGCACTGTTCCTCTCTGCAAATCCTCTACTTGTCTTCAAGGAATCTAATCCAAGTGCACCACTAGAATTCCCACTGGCAAGGCATACTCAGGCATTCACTTCTGATCTGACACAACTTAGAAGCATTTAGGCATCCAAAGCACTAGCAAACTGAGCTCAAGGCAGCCTCAAGGCTATCACATGCATCCACACTGTCCTTAGGCCTTCCACAGGATCACCCTTGCCTTTGGGTGCTTGCTAGAACATGTAGGAATCTTGAAAGGACTGCACACAACAATGCAAAAAGCTGCAAAGCAAAAAAGAACAAGGAAAAACAGAACCTGGAACCAACTCCCGCTGTCTGTGGCAGAGGGGCGAGCTCCTTCCTCGCACCTATCCTCTATGGGTGCAGGTGTCTTCCAGCAATCAGGAGAAGAGAGAAATGAAGGTACAGAGCGGAGGGTGAACAAGAAAGAGCTATAGAGGAAAGATGGTCCACAGATCTGTCCCGAAATGACTGCCTCGGGATCTGTGCCTGACTCCTCCTAAGGGAGGGTGCCAAAAGCAGCAAGGAAAGTTCCTCCTGCAGCCTGCACTGGTCCAAAACAGCTCCAGAACAGCTCCAAAAGCCACCACGCAGCCAGAAACATGTGCACAAAGGTCCAGCACAGCAAAAGACAACCCCGGGCACCTGCTGGAGGCAGCTGAACACGTCCGTACGCACATTCGTACAGCCCGTACGAAAATTTTCAAAAAGTTCAGAAATGACTACTAGCACTTCCTGGAAGTGTGTACTAGCCTTGGAACAATCAAAACAAGCTTAAAACGGCTTAAAACATACTTGAAACAGCTCAAACAGCTCAAAAACTGCACAAGAACAACTGAAAACGTCCAACACCTCTGGGAGAGTGAGGGGAGAGAGATGGAAGGTGAGGGAAGGGCATGCATACACATGCATGAAAAATGGCACCTCCTCCTTGCCATTTTCCCCTTCATTAAAGTCCTAACCCCCATACCAAGAACAACGTTGGTTGTCCTTGGGCCCAACTTTTAGACCCCTCTTTTAAAGCCTTTGCCTTGCCCCTAGGACCTAGTGGTGCACCTAGACTTTGCCCTTAGGAACTTCTAGGAAGTGTGCACTTCCTCTAGCCAGTCCCTCACGGCCAAACCATTACAACACTTAACCATGGTTAACCTCGGGTTAAGCGTAGGTTGAGTTATGAAGATACTTTACATCACTTTTCACGTCCTCGTGACAGTGCACCTCCTCATGCCAAGAGCAGACCAATCCCACCTATCCTTTGATATGGCACTCCCTAAACCCATATAGGACATGCACAGGCCTGCCCCTTCCACATACCACTAGTACGATTTTGATCAATCCAAAACCCACATCTATGATAGTTATCTCACCACCCTCTAAGGGCATATAGATGATGAGTCACATATCAATACCAAAGTCATCCTCCTCACATTCTCATCACATAGCAGCCCAACACTCCTTTCACTACATGCTTAAAAACACAAAAAAGCCACTTGAAGGGTTTGTAGCCGGAAATGGTTGGTACAATGATGAGTGCAAAGTGCTTTCAAAGTTGGCATTCCAAGACCAAATAAGGATAATTGAACATGGGTCGTACCAAAAAAGAGTACAGACATTTATTTTTACCCAAGAAACGACGGTTTCTATCAGCTGTAACTCCAAAGAAATTTGGAAAGATCCTAGAAAGGAGATCACCATGTCCCCTCTAGGACCCTAGTCCTAGATATACTATATGACATTCCTGACCAACTCATGCTCGACCTGGAAGACAGACCCACCCTACCACTTCTACACTCTTCACCACAGCCTAGCTGAAAGAGGCCATCAAGAATCCAAAAGAGCAAAGCCAAGGATCAAGCTGACTCCTAACCCACGGTTGGGAGGTATTTGGTCCAATCCTTGCCAAACTGTCCAATGAAGCCTTTCATAGAATCTTTCCCAATTCCTCAACTACTAACACATCATACAACGAAGAAGATTCCATGGAAGTAGGTAGCACAAGACTATCATGGGCAGCACCAATACGCTTGACTACAGGACACGCCTCACTGGCGGGACTGTGCCTCCAAGCACACTTCCAATAAGGAACACGAAGTTGCTTCTTTGTTTTTTCCTCTTGTCCGACCAGTTGCCCTATACGCAAGTGCTTTTGGGACAATATAAACAAAGAAAGAAAGAAATTTTATTAGAGTCTTCGGAAGACCGATGGGTCTATGAGACTGAAAGAAAACCTGATACAAATCACAGTAAGGGTGGAGCTACTGAAACGAGCATCATCACCCGTGCTGAATCCTAAGTCTGATCATACATAATCAAATACATCTGGATGTAACAATGAAAAGAAAAGGATTGGTGGAGCGGAGCGGAGCGGAATCCTCCGTATGTCATGTCCCCCTGGCTAGTGCATAGCCGGTGATGGGACGCTGGTGCCTGTCAAGGGGTGCCGTGCATCTCGGTCTCCTGGACGAGGCTCGACACAAGACCAAAGCCATCGTGACTCCCGTGGGACGTATCCCGGGTCTAAACAATGACGGGAGGTCCCCCAGAGTGATCTGTGTGTCCCCTCGATGTCTCGTGTGTCGTGTTGCGATCATCGGGTCGAGGTCTCTGATTGTTTGAAAAAAACGAATGATGGAAAAGTAGGATCACCAAAGACTATGATTTCTTTCCATCCATAGAGTCCAAAGTGCCCAGTATCGCACCCAAACAAAAAATAAATCAAAACCCTGTCTAGAAGGATGAAAACCAAATAACCAGAAGAACCTGCCAAAAGTAATAGTAGGAAATCTCGCTCGAAGCCCCTGACGAATGAGAGCGAGGAAATCACAGATATGTGGACAGTGCCAGAAAATGTGAAGTACAGATTCAACAAAATGTAGACATTTGTGGCAAACAGCCGGGCAATATGTCTATGCGCGAGTAACTGCCCAGATGGAAAAATGCCAAGTAGGACTCACCAAAGGAAAAGTTGTTGCCGAAGAGGGACTTTATAATGCCAAAGGAGACGCAACCGCTTTCTCCACCACTTTAGTGGGCGATCCATATGCCAAACAGAATTGGCTCCGTCAGAAACCCAAGGCGGAGGTAACAACACTTCATGCAGAGAAGGCACTATGATATGTGAGAGCTTCAAAGGACGGGCTGAAGAAGATGAAGAATGGAGAGTCCAATCCTCAAGACTATCCTGAAGTTCCAAACGAGGTACCGGCAAGAAAGATTGAAGCATTTCTGAAATTTTATGCCATAAAGGACGATAATGAGCTCCCAAACCATATTTGCTAGCAGCCATAGAAAAAGATAAAAGAGTGCCATCATCCTGAAGTACATCCGCCACAGAAGAAATACCTTTGAAAGATATAAAATAAGAACGCCTGGGTTCTTGTATAGCCAAAGGAGGGTGGAATACTTTGGACCAATAAATATTCTCAAACCTCAAGGAATTTCCCGACAAAAAATCCCTGCCATCCCATTCCAAGTGGGATAATATATGCTTCCAATCAAGAAGCAAACGAGAGACAAAAAGACAGCCTCTGATCTTGCCTTGAATAAAGCCAAATAGAAAATCCCACTGTGTAGGCTGCCAATGCCCAAAAGCAGAAGTATCAATATGCAACAAAAGAGAGCGGAACATGCAAGCCCAGGGCTGATTCCCTTGCATAAACTACAACATCATTTTTCCCCTGTGAGCAAGTATATGCATTTGAATATTGAGTATGTTCAAACCCCCGTGCATCTTTGGAGAACAGAGACGATGCATAGAGAGTAATCTGAGACTTTTCTTGCCATTTTTTGAACACCAGAAAATCTCCAAGATAGCAGACATAAAGGAAACCAGATCTGCCTTAGTAAACATGATGAGGGAATTGGATTGTGTTACTCGCAAACGAACATGTAATGGCCAAGTTGCAAGCTTCCAATATTCAAGTTTTGCCTTCAACTTTGTGAGCATCCAATCAATTTGTTGAGAACAAGTGAGCCCCCAACCTAGAGGATAGCCAAGATGTCGAATCAAGTGAGAAGTTGGAACAATTTCCCTAGGCCACAAAAGACTATGCCAGTCTTTAGCATGCAACAGCAATAGCTTGGATTTCTGAAAATTCACACGAAGACCAACAGCTAAACCATATGTAGAAAGAGCCTGCATAATCAAGGAGAGATCCCTCTGAGTATTTTTCGGGGTAACGAAAAAATCATCAGCATATGCTTGAGCAATCATGCTACGGCTGCCAGGAATTTCCAATCCGTGCAACATGCCAGTGTCCAAAAGGTGGTCCATATATTGAAGCATTGGATGAGTGGCTATGGCAAATAGTAAAGCACTGAGGGGAATTCCTTGCTGAACTGAACAACCAAGAGTCCAGGTTGTAGAAATATCCCCTGAAAGTATGTAGGCAGCTTCACTATCTTGATATAGCCAATTGATAACTTAATGCATTTTTGTGGGCTTCTACAGTATTTCCCTAGCGGACGCTTCGAGTTGGTTAGAGAGAGCTTACCACCATGGGAAGAAGGGGCTTTCCCCTCTGCTGAAGGTTTTAGAGAATGGGTCCGATGATCCGGCCTCTCCTTCAAAACCTTCACAGAAGCGCCTTCGTTTGCACCCTTCGTTTGCACACTGGACATCCTCCGACCACCTCGACATCGACCGCAAGCAGACAGCTATTTGTGGCCCATCTCTCCTCTTCATGAGTATACGCATTATCTCTTGGAACGTCAACGGGTTCCACTCATCAGGAACCCGCGGCCCCAGGAAGATGGTGCTCAGACAGGAGCTCCAGCCAACTTTGGTGGGAAGGGTAGATGTGCTCCTATTGCAAGAACACAAGCTTTCAGCTTCTCAGACCAGTAAGTTTGGGAAGGTCCTCACAGGACGCTCCCACACCTACTGGGAACCTTCGATTGGCGAGCAGGGGAGGAGCGGGGGTGTCTGTACCTCCATCGACGCTTCTCTAGTTCAGCATGTGTGGTTTTGGCACCTTGATCCCAGGACAAGCGCTTTGGGTGGGCTTGAATATTGAGGGATCCCGCATCAGCATCCTCAATATCTATGCCCCGACTGACCTTAGACGGAGAGCCGCTTTCTAGAGCTCTTTGACAGACTTATTGCCAGAGATGGATTCTTGGATTGTAGGAGGGGATTTCAATAACCTTGAGGCTTTAGAGGATCAGCAGGGACGGGGCCCAGAGTTCCTCGGTATAGCTCAGGCGGAGCAGGCGGAATGGGACTCCTTGTTCGCTGTGGGAGGTCGGGACAGTTGGAGGGAGCCTTCCTTTTGCAGGTGGACAAGGAGCCTGGACTTCTCTTGGTGTTACAGGAGGGAGAGAGGCAGAATTTTGGAGCGGTTGGACCGTTTCTATGTCAGTGATTGGGCAATAGGCAGAGGTGGAGAGTCAGGGGTGGTTCCAGGGACGACCCTCTCCGACCATGCCCCAGTCATCCTAGTCCTGGACTCAGCCTCTCATTCCTTACCTCCCCGCTCGTGCCGGATCCCAGACTCCATCTACTCCAGAGCAGCGGTTCGCAATAGGATAGTGGACCTGTGGGAGCAGGATTGGGACCCCATGGGGGATATGGCGGGTTAGGTACTTCAGGTTCTTGCCGAGTCTAGTCTCATATGTCAACAGGAGGCGACTCTAGTCAGGCAGCAGTGGTGGGTGAAGGAGAGGGGTCTCAGACGAGACCTTGCCTCGATACAGCGGATGCAGCAGTCTTCTCCAGGCTCTGAGAAGCTCAGACGACAGGAGGTTAGAGCCCGAGCCATGTTAGAGGAGATCACCCAGCGACGCTCAGAGTTCTCGTTTCATGCTTCCAAGTCCTTTTGGGCTAGGAAAGGCGACAGGATGTGCAGAGAGTTCTTCAAGATTCATGGCGAGAGGTTAGCAGGGGAACAGCTCCGATCTCTTAGAGCACAGGATGGTAGTGTCAGGACAGATCCAAAGGACGTCAGGGACTTGGCCAAAGATTTCTACACATCCCTGTTCCAGCAGGAGCCCCCAGACCCTCATGCCCGCCGATGCAGGGAGGAGGTGTGGAGGTATACGCCATCGCTCATGCAACCTAGCATGAGTGAAACCCTTCTCGCCCCATTCACCGTGGCAGAGATACAGGATGCTGTGAGCGATATTGATGGCCAAAAATGCCCGGGTGAGGATGGGCTCTCTAGAGCTTTCTTCACCACCTTTTGGAAGTAGATCCACCAGCCCTTGCTCGCATCCTTCCAGCACATCTTCTCCAGCGGACAGATGCCAAAGAGCCTTGTGACAGACTTGATTTGCCTCATCCCCAAAGGGGGGGACTGTCAGGAGATCAGACAGTGGCGCCCTATCACTCTCCTCCCGACTGCCTATAAAATCCTCGCCAAGATGATCAGTAGCCGCATCCCACCCCTGCTACATGACTTGATCCACGACACCCAGACTGGTTTTGTCCAAGATCGCAGCATTTTGGACAACATCTTCACGTTCTTAGAGGCGATGGAGTGGGCCCAGCATAGTGGCCAGCACCTTGCCATACTCCTTGGCTTTGAGAAGGCGTACGATAGGGTAGACTGGTCCTTCTTGGAGGGCACACTTTCTCGGTTCGGTTTCCCGGACGAGTGGATCAGAGGTATTGCTAGCCTCTACAGATCCGCCTCCAGCCGGGTTATCATCAGTGGCAGGATGGGGGAGAGATTCACCCTCGAGCGTTCGGTACGTCAGGGCTGCCCGCTTGTGCCCTACCTCTTCCTATTTTTTGCGGAGGCCATGACTCACTTCCTACGAGCCCGCAAAACTGGTCTTCGAGGGATGCGCCTCCCTATTCGGGACGATGCAGAACTTCTGGACTCCGAGTATGCAGACGACACGTCCTTGTATGTGCAAGATGATATCGAGTCACTGGAGCGAGTGAGACTGTCTTTAGAGGGTTTTTTTTTTTTTTTTTGCATAGCTGCTGGAGCGAAAATCAATTGGCATAAGTCAGTTGGTTTTCTTACGGATCCGGGAGCCAGCTCACAGTGGGGTATTTTCCTGGGGTTTCGTTGGATCCCTAGAGGACAGACAACACGTTACCTAGGATTCCAGGTAGGGATGGATATCACATCGGCTCAGCAGTTCCTACCGGTCCTAGTTTCCATACGACGAAAGCTAACCTTCTAGAGCACGGCTCGGCTATCTCTGGCAAGCAAGGCCCTTGTGGTCAATCAGGTCCTTCTAGCCACCGCTTGGTACGTGGCATCTTGCTAGTGTTTCTCAAGATCGTGCGTAGCCCAACTGAGGAGACTGGTGCGGAACTTTCTGTGGTCTGGCTCAGATGGTTCCAGCACCACCAGAGCCTCGGTCGCCTGGCAGACGGTCATTCTCCCCCAAACAGAGGGCGGTCTTGGCATCATAGATCCAGAACTGCAGAGTCAGACATTACTTTGCAAGTTAGTCATCCGCGGTCTGACCCTAGGAGGGAGAACGTGGAAGCTCTTGCTTCAACATGGTCTCAGCGCGTTTATCCCCCAGAGAGGGGGTGATTGGCAGCCGTCTATCGGGTGGATTCACTTCAGCCCCCCTGACTCAGCCCCACTCCCCTTCCTCCGCGGCCTCGTCCCCGTCTGGAGGAAGTTGCGGCACAGCCTCTCTCAGGTTCCCCCCAGCTGCCATGAGGAGATAGACAAACAACCCCTGATCTGGAGCAGCCAGGTGACAGATGATACAGGTCGCCAGCTTGGAGAGAGATCCCTTATCCCATGGGCGCTCTGGGCACGTGGGCCTACGCGCTCGCTCCGGGTTTGGAGGGACGTCTATAGCCCATTGGGCCCAGGCGAGCTAGTGGCAGCAGTAGGTACGGCACGTGGGATCCAAGCTCGACGAGCGGAGATCGTCAATGCTGCCATTCCTGCAGGTTGGAGGATTCCCATGATCACCAGACAGCTCCTCCTAGGAGATGAGAGGTGGCTAGGGCAGTTCACTCCCCGCGGCATTCCTTTGGTGGTTGCAAGCCTTTTCTCGGACTCCTCGATTCACTTCTTCTCGGTCGCCGATGGTAGCCGCCTCCAGAGCAGAGAGGCCGTGATCAACCCCCAGATTCCCTGGCAGCGCCTTCGCATCATAGGCCTGCAAGGGAAAGCGTGGCATATATACCCCCTGATTGTTCACGACCAGGACTGGAGACTCTGGATTTGGGAGGGCCGCTCCTCGACAGAGGTGGAGTGGGACCCAGGGGAGTGGCGTTGGCCACCACTGGAGACCTCAAAGACCCCTACCCCCTTCTTCTCATACAGCGCGCGTATCGGTATGCGTGCTCTAGGGGCTCTCCAGCGCAGGCTATCCACCTAGGCACATAGTTGGTATGCCCAAGGGATATCTCTGGTCTTTCTTCGTACATTCTGGAAGACTCTTTGGGCAAGTTGGCGGCCAAGGAAGATCTCTTACTTTCTTTGGATGGTGGTCCACAAGGGGCTACCAGTTGGGAGATGGCTGAGGCAGATGGGGGAGTCGTCCCTGAAGCACTGCCAGATGTGTTTTCAGGAGGAGTCGTCCCTGAAGCACTGCCTTTGGAGCTGTTCGCATGCTCAGACAGTGTGGAAGGGAGTCATGGGGATCTTAGCGAGGGCTGCACCCGAGCTAGGACCGGTCACTTGGGGAGCCGTTTGCTGGTGCAGCACCAAGATGGGACATCACTTGGCTTATGAGTTCTCTCGGCAGGATCTAGTTTTCTTCATCACGCAGGCCACCTGGGCATACATGGAAAGCTTCCCTTGGCATCTGACAGAGACAGATGCAGGAGCGATGACTCGGCACCCAGTTTGGGAGATCATAGGGAGTATTGTAGGCTGGCATATCTGGACTTCTAGATGCGCGCAGACCTTAGGAGATCAAGCTTCTTCTGCTACCCAGACCCTAGCGGACATCTGGAGCACGATCATTCACACGCTCAAGGGTCAGTGGGATCAGATTCAAGGGGAGTCTCGGGCAAGGAAGGAGAAGCGACGACGCTTCCTTCGCAACTAGCACCATCAAGAGCTGTTCTTCCAGCACTCTGCTCAGAGTCTTCAGTGGCATTACTCCCCCCCACCGTGGCTGTTCGTCCACACTCAGATGATTATGCCATGAGAGGCTTGTAATTATTTTGTTACCACAGGCTATATCCTTTTTGTGATTACAGCCCGCTGGCCTTTAGGCCTTCTTCTACTCTCGTTTTCAAGCAATATAACTAGCACTACCTTTTGCGCAAAAAAAAAACAATGAAAAGAAAAGAAAAGGATTGGAGCGGAGCGGAATCCTCCGTATGTCATATCCCCCTGGCTGGTGCATAGCCGGTGATGGGACGCTCGTCAAGGTGTGCCGTACATCTCGGTCTCCTGGACAAGGCTCGACACAAGACCAGAGCCACCGTGACTCCCATGGGACATATCCCGGCTCTAAACAATGACGGGAGGTCCCCCAGAGTGATCTGTGTCCCCCCTCGATGTCTCATGTGTCGTGCTACAATCGTCGGGTCGAGATCTCTGTCACGTCTGCGGTTGGAGACTGGATGATCAATGTCACTCGATGGCAAGAACTCTGTGATCCTGCTCTGAGAGGTGTCTGATGATGTGGCCAAGCCTCGTCGCCTGAGTAAGTACTCTCCGTGTTGGACCCCCTCGTGAATGAAGGCCGCGAGGCATCTCTGATCTGGGTAGGTGAGGAATCTAGAAAGCAGCCCGGAGCCCTCTCTGAAGAGGCAATGGTAGCGACCTCGGATCTCGTAGTACACTGGGCACCTGAAAATAAAATGCTCCTCCGACTCAACCTCCTGACAGTCGCACAATATGCATAAGCGATGCTCCCTAGGAATCCCCTCTGCTCTGCCGCTCTCCATGCGGAGGCGGTGTGATGATACCCAAAACTGTCCGATGGAGATCCGTAGTGAGTGAGGCATATGAAGCTCAGTGTACCCCAGTGATATGATGAATCCTTCCTCCGAAATACGAGGACAGTAATCTCTCTAGAAACTCAGCTTCACTGGGAGCTCCCTCGGCTCCAACCAGGTCCTAAAGGTGTGTAGCTGTAGGAGATTCTCTCGAATGACCTGGTTGGTGTGTGGCCCAATCGGGATGGTGGGTGGGAGTACCGGAGAGGCATCTAAACTATACTGGAAAGGAGGTATCCTATCCATGTGGAACCCTAGTCTCACAAACCATCTGTGAGTCCCTGCATACCAGCATCGCTCGTCTCCCTCTGCTGCCAACCTCATGGAGGAATCGAGAGCCAACCATGGCAACCTCCGTCTCCCTGATGTGCAGTCCCCATATGATCTATGTAACCGGCCTTCGGTTTCCTAAAGGGCAGTAGACCATAACTTGCATTGCACTTTCATTATTCACAGCCACATTGCATCATTTCCAACCACTTAACTTTAAACAATACCACTTAGAAACAACTTGAGAAATAACTGGATGGAGGCTAGAGTGCCCCTGCTCAACGAAACCAAGTACAAGACACCACACTGGCCCCAAACACTTGGTACCCCTTCCGGTATTTATTTATTTCTTTACGAATGAAATTGGTACATACAACAAGGGTTCTCCCTCGTGCTCTGCCCCACGGCCAATTCCACTGTCCAAGCCAAACCTTGGCTATAAACTGCATTCCATCCTAGTGCACACACTAGCACCCAAGTGCCAAGGCAAAGCTAAGGCATTCATCATTTGTCCATGACCAACTGTAAAAGTACCCAAGCATTCCACAAAGACTGTAACCAACTGTTAAGCATCCAGACACTTCCCGAAATGCTCAAGCAGCCTCAAGGATTCCAAATGCAATACACTGCCCCTCTGGCACTCTCTCAGGCACACCCTATATAACTGAGTGTCTGCTTAAGCCTGTAAGGTCCAGAGGAAACTCCAAACAAACGGAACAACAACAAGCTTCCAAAAATCACCAAATGCAATCGCATGAAAGGGATAGTGACAAGAGAACTCAAACCAGCTTCAGACAACTTCAATCCAGCCCCGAAACACCTCCAGCAGCGACACATCCAGTGTTGAGGCTAGCAAGAGGAACTGGCAGCTAGGAGAGGGGAAGGAAGAGAGGGATTACGAGCTGGAATGAGAGGGAGAGAGAAAGAGCAAGAGGATCATGGGCAGGAGAGGAAAGCGATCAGCCAGCAACCCGCCTTGGGGTGTGTGCAAGGAATCGTACGATCAACTGCACAACAGCCCGTACAATCTGGAAATCCGTCCGTACAAATAGCCAAAGGTTGTACAATAGTAGCAAGTGCTGCGTACAACGTGCAATCATGGCCTTCGGATTTGTGCAACGTGAAAACAATCGTGCAGCCTGCGTTGAATCATCCGTACAGCAAGAAAAACTGCCCCATAGTGCCTGCAGTCCGTACAGCCGTACGGGCTGCCTCGAAATGCATGAAAAACTCCAAGAAATGCGAGTGGGGGAGCTTTGGAGAACATGCCAAATCTTTTCCCTTCAAAAAAACGTAGGAAGAACATCTCGTAACGTTGAGGAGAGGAGTAAGGAAACAAGAGGTAGTAGGTAGTGCATGAGGGAATGCCACGTGGCCCCCTCATTAAAGCTCTAACCCTTGCAAACCAATGGAACATTGGTTTGCCCCTCACATTAAAATCCTAACCCCTTCTAACCAATGAAACATTGGTTTCCTTGGGCCTAACTTTAAGACCCCTCTAAACCTTGCCTTGCCCCTTGCAAATAGGCCTAGTGTGTGCACCTAGGGACTTCTGGGAAGTGTCTCTTCCCCTGGGCTAGCCCGCTAAGCCAAAGTAAGTCACGGTTCATAACTTCACGTCCCCATGACATACCCTCCTCTTGACACAGCAAACTATCAAGTTTGCTGCTATAAACATAAACCTCCAGCAATGATGATATGGTCTAGGAGAGTGCGCGTGTCCATCCATATATCAATGCATCATCCGTGTGGAGTGACTAGTACACTCATCATAGAAGTCCCGTAGTAGATGTATTGTCAGCAAACAATACCTCGAGTGAGACATACAGTGTCACCAAGCGACTTCTAGATACCGTGAGCCTGTCTGTTGATAAGGGGGTGGAGGAACTACCCCGGGGTGACTGTGGGCATCTCTGATGGCTGTCTACTGAAAGATACGCGCCTCTGAGTCGTCTTATGCTTTGTCCACTTCTTCTCAGCTGTCTTTTTGCTTCCAGGGGAAGCATTACCACCAGGATAAGCTTGCATAATCTCCATGAAAGTCTGTTGTAGCCGTGACAGGGCTCCCACTGCACTTTGCATTTGTAACTGAAAAAGGGCATTGGGATCAAGCTCCTCTGTCTCATCCTCCTCGTCCTGTGAATGCTCAGTGGCATGCTCGAGAGAAACATGCTGTCCCTCATCATTTTGCTCTTCTTCACCCTCACTGGTATTGTGCTCCTCATCAAAGCTGTCTGTTTCCTACTCGGAGATAGTCAGTGATCTCTGGTGGTGCGACATGATTGTTGATGGTATGGCTGTAACAAAAAAAATTCAATGGGGCTTTCTTCACCCACCACTCCCAGGGCTCACCTCTGTAAGAAGATGGTGATGTCCTGGCAACGGAACCACTGTAACCGGCCTTCAGTTTCCTAAAGGGCAGTAGACCATAACTTGCATTGCACTTTCATTATTCACATCCACATTGCATCATTTCCAACCACTTAACTTTAAACAATACAACTTGAGAAATAACTAGATGGAGGCTAGAGTGCCCCTGCTCAACGAAACCAAGTACAAGACACCACACTGGCCCCAAACACTTGGTGCCCCTTCCGGTATTTTTTTATTTCCTTAGGAATGAAATTGGTACATACAACAAGGGCTCTCCCTTGTGCTCTGCCCCACGGCCAATTCCACTGTCCAAGCCAAACCTTGGCTATAAATTGCATTCCATCCTAGTGCACACACTAGCACCCAAGTGCCAAGGCAAAGCTAAGGCATTCATCATTTGTCCATGACCAACTGTAAAAGTACCCAAGCATTCCACAAAGACTATAACCAACTCTTAAGCATCCAGACACTTCCCGAAATGCTCAAGCAGCCTCAAGGATTCCAAATGCAATACACTGCCCCTCTGGCACTCTCCCAGGCACACCCTCTGTAACTGAGTGTCTGCTTAAGCCTGTAAGGTCCAGAGGAAACTCCAAACAACAAACGGAACAACAACAAGCTTCCAAAAATCACCAAATGCAATCGCATGAAAGGGATAGTGACAAGAGAACTCAAACCAGCTTCAGACAACTTCAATCCAGCCCCGAAACACCTCCAGCAGCGACACATCCAGTGTTGAGGCTAGCAAGAGGAACTGACAGCTAGGAGAGGGGAAGGAAGAGAGGGATTACGAGCTGAAATGAGAGAGAGAGAAAGAGCAAGAGGATCACGGGCAGGAGAGGAAAGCGATCAGCCAGCAACCTGCCTTGGGGTGTGTGCAAGGAATCGTACGATCAACCGCACAACAGCCCATACAATCTGGAAATCTGTCCGTACAAATAGCCAAAGATTGAACAATAGTAGCAAGTGCTGCGTAGAACGTGCAATTATGGCCTTGGGATTCGTGCAACGTGAAAACAGTCGTGCAGCCTGCGTTGAATCATCCGTACAGCAAGAAAAACTGCCCCATACTGCAATTAACCTTGGAAATGCGTGCCAAATGATCCGTACAGCAGCACTTATGGCCCGTACAGTCCGTACGGGGCCTTTAATGAAGTGCCTGCAGTCCGTACAGCCGCACGGGCTGCCTCGAAATGCGTGAAAAACTCCAAGAAATGCGAGCGGGGGAGCTTTGGAGAACGTGCCAAATCTTTTCCCTTCAAAAAAACGTAGGAAGAACATCTCATAACGTTGAAGAGAGGAGTAAGGAAACGAGAGGTGGTAGGTAGTGCATGAGGGAATGCCACGTGGCCCCCTCATTAAAGCTCTAACCCTTGCAAACCAATGGAACATTGGTTTGCCCCTCACATTAAAATCCTAACCCCTTCTAACCAATGAAACATTGTTTTCCTTGGGCCTAACTTAAAGACCCCTCTAAACCTTGCCTTGCCCCTTGCAAATAGGCCTAGTGTGTGCACCTAGGGACTTCTAGGAAGTGTCTCTTCCCCTGGGCTAGCCCCCTAAGCCAAAGTAAGTCACGGTTCATAACTTCATGTCCCCGTGACAATCTAACCCGGTGTAGATATGTGATGGTCTGAAAGGCTGCATCTAGCTAGAGTGGAGAAGCACCAAACTCGGCCTGAATGATGTGATGTGGTACAGACGGTTTCCCCCGAATCATCCATGAGAGCATGAGGATCTGCAGGCGCTCCACCCATGTCCACTCTATCTCTGACATGTCAGGCCCCCAACAAGGGCTGCCATACATACGAGCTGGTCAGACCAAGGAGTCGAAGAGAAGAGCCTTGGTCCGAGGGTCCTCGAAGTGGGAGTGAAAGCATTGTCTCTCTAGCCAAGCCAGTGAGACGTATCCCCTGCTCAGTCTGGCTTGCATCCCTGGTCTCATCGTGAAGATCGGGCCGGAGAAGATGACCCCCAAGTAAGTGTATGAGGATACGATCTCAATTGGTGAGCCACCGAAAGTAAAAGTAACCTGCTTCCGTTGCATGTTTGCTCGAGAGGTGTTAAAGATCATGACCTTGGTCTTGCCAAGGTTGACCTCCGAATCATGGGATAAACAAAAAGCCTGAAGTGCATCCAGGTGTCATTGGAGCCCCTCGGGTGTGGACAACAAGAGTGCCACGTAATCTGCATAAAGAAGAATCCTAATGATGATCCCAACAAGTGAGCAACCGGTCCCTCCGAACGCCCCCATGAAAGTCTCAAGCTCATCGATGTAGAGGCCAAACAGGGTCGGTGACAAGGGACAACCCTGTTTAACCCCTATGCTACTCAGGATCTCATCTGCCCAAACTCGGCCTGAGACTCTCTCATACAGTGCCATGACTATCCAAACTTGGCCTGAGACTCTCTCATACAAACTCGGCCTGAGACTCTCTCATATAGTGCCATGACTGCCCATATGATCTCATACATGCGCCTGTCCAAACTCAGCCTGAGACTCCCTCATACAGTGCCATGACTGCCCAGATGATCTACTGATCAAATCCCAGTGTCTATAGGCGTGTGATGAGACGAGCTCGAGGTACTGTGTCAAAGGCTTTGCGGAAATCCACAAAGCAACAATACACCCTCTCCTTCCGTGATCTGAGCTCCTCAATGACACTCCTGATTGTGAGTATGTGATCCATAGTCCCATGGTTTCGCCTGACCCTCTGCTCTGAGCCCTCTCATCTCTGTGAACAGGCTGACCGATGCATCCAATACGGCTGCATAGATCTTGGACATCACACGTCTAATCATGATAGTCCTGTGGTTACTTGGGTCCATGGGATCCCCTGCCTTGTGGATGGGGGTGATGGTGTTGAGTGTCCAGGTGCGAGGGAAGCCAAGGCAAACGACGTCATTGAATAGCTTTGCTAGGATCGGGGCTAACGTGTCGATCCCATATGCGATAAACTCACTGCATAGCCCCTCGTGATCCTTCGCTCGGCCATTGTGCAATTTCAATGTCGCGTCCTTGACTCCCCCTCTGGTGAACAACGTGCAAGTGGTGGGGTGAGGTGTGTGTATGAGATCTGGAGTGGGCAGGTGTGGGACATCATAAAGATGGTGTGCATACGTGTGCCAGACTCTCATGTCGGTGAGGGGTAATGGGGACCTACGCTCAAGGAACCTCCGCCAAAAATCCTTAGAGTTGTTGCTGTACAAGATGTGCAGCAGCTCCTCATTTCGACAAAGAAATGCCTGCTTCTTCCGATGTACAAGGCGTCGATACTTGCGTACCGTGTCTGGTGTGTTCGGGAGGTGACATCTGGTTTCCAATTGGAGCTGTCGACGATAAGCCTTGCACTCCGCATCATACCAATTGTTGCAGGGTACAGAACCAAGAGGTGGTGGTCTAGTGGACCGTGTGGTGTGGGAAAAGATTTAGAGGGCAGCCTCGTGGAGTGTGCGACTAATCAAGGCAACACCATCCTCTATGAGTGGTATGTGATCGATGTAGGTTAGGAGTCTGTTTAGGCATCCAGAGTAGGCCGGACTACAACGTTAGACATATGTGCAAGGATCGGTGCTAGGACCTCCTGCCCATGTGCAAACTGCTCTGTCCGAAGGCCTTCGTGATCCTGTGCTTTCCGGTTGTGGAGGCGGCGAAGTGCAGTCCGCACATTCTGCGTAGTGAAAAGATGACAGGTAGTGGGCCTAGGCATAGAGGACATGTTTGGCGCTGTCTGCCTCAGGACATCATATAAGAAGCATGCATAAGTGTGCCACACGCCCGGATCAGTGATGGGGATGGGTGGCTTCCCCTCTGGGGAGAATCCCCACCCAGTGGTTGGGTCTCCTCCGCGAAATGATTTTATGATCTCATCCATCCTATGTGTGAGGAAGGCTTGTCTCTTGTGGCGTGTCAACCGCTGAAAGATTTTGTGTGCCTCATGTGGCACCAACTGACCCAAGGCTCGCTCCCATGTGAGGTGGGCTTGCATCTCTCTGCACTCATCATCAAACCAACGGTTTTGAGGCATCTTTCCATCTCGTACCCATGAAGATCGGGTCGTAGGAAAGGATCTAGTGGCAGCATCATGTATCACTGTGACAAGGGTGGCTGAGGCATGGGCGAGGTCTACACCAGCCTCCAATAAGGCCGGAAGCTCTCTGGCTAAGTGACACACATACACTGAATCAAGGGCATGGTCAAAGTGGATCTGGGTACGCGTAGTGGTAGGAACTCTCCCTGTGCCTTCACCTCCTCCTGAAGAGGATGGATTAGGTGAGAGTTACACACATCTTGAGTATGATAACCCACAAATAGATTTACAGCAGTCTCTCCTTCAAGAACCTCTTGATAGGGAGTTCTCCTTTTGTAATGAAAAAAGAAGTGAGACCAGCCAAGAACAAGGTAATGAGTTTACGCCTTCAACTGGAAACCTAGCACACATGGATTATAATCCAAGTGCAAGAGGAAGAGAGGAGACTCCTATTGATAAGCTGATTTTCCAGCTTAGCAATATGATTAAGCAGTCCATTATGACAAGATTAAAGACCAACAGGACTTTAAACTTTGGGGATGAACAGTTGAGTACTCCTTCTGAGAGATCCAAATTCCAACCGCAAGAGAGAATCAAGTTTCCCAAATATGATAGGGCAAGGGAGGCTGACAAAATCCTCAACCGGATTCACCATTTTGAGCTGTACTTTGCCCATCAAGACAAGACCGAGCAACAGAAGCTTGCTCTTGCCACATTCCATCTGCAAAAGGATGCTCTAATGTGGTGGTCTTTGTCACAAATAGGAAAAGAGCCTATTCATGAATGGGCTAAGTTTGTGGAGCATCTGAAAGCCACTTTCATGCCACCGAGGCATGAAGAGAACCTAACCTTTCATTGGGAGAGGTTTCGGTAGTTCGATAATGAGAGTAATGCAGACTTTACAGCCAGATTTTGGAAACTCTCTCTAGAGTTACCCAAAAAGAGTGAGGAAGATAGGAGAAAGAAGTATTTAGCAGCCTTAAGCACAAACTAAGGTACAAGGTCGAAATGTTTAACCCGAACACGCTTAAGGACCTCACTAAGTTGGCTGAAATAGCCGAGAGGAAATTGAATCCTCGTAAACCCTTCAATAAGGAGGGTGGGTCAAAATCTAAGACCAACAACATACCGACTTTTAGGAAACCAAACCGGTTTAAGAATAATAAAGGGAAGGGTAAAGCTCTTGTAAGGAATGTGAACAGCCAATCACGTCCTGGATGGGTGCCATTTCCTTCTACGACGGACAAAGAGAAGAAGAAGTTGATTAAGGAAGGAAAATGTTTCGGGTGTAAGAAACATAAGCCAGGGCACATATGGCATAAGTGTCCTGTTCTCAAATTGCCAAGACGAATTCAGTAAAAGGGAAAGCCAAGGCATCTAAGCAGGAGGGTGAGGCTTCTACCTTGTCACCCTCGAAATCTACCGTGACTATTGTCCATAATACGGAATATTCCTTTTTGTATACAAAAATATAGAGATCGAAGGGATTTTCTAGTACCTCCTTTACAAGACGTTGACATGATTCTACGTAAACCATGGCGGTATGATTTTAACCCTGCTATTCATCCTCATACTCATCATTGTTGCTTTGTACATAACAATCCTAGGGGATCGAGACGTGTATACAATTCCATTGATTCCTCCTACCTAAGCGAGAAGATTGGTAAAAAGAGGGGTAGACTGTAATCTTGTGTATATACGGGATTCACGAGATCTTCATCTTTCAAAAGAAGATCGGGAGAGAAATGAGTTCCTTAGAGCTTATTAGGATCGATTTTCAAGAGATGACTCATTTGAATTGCCCATGGAGAGAGAAGACGATCATGCCATAGACTTACAGCCAAGAGCTTCTCCTCCATGTAGATCCCCATACAGGATGAACAGAATAGAAATAGAGGAGGTAGAAAAACAAATTGAACGTCTATTGCAAAAAGGGCCTGATTCGACCAAGCAATTCTCCATTTGGAGCACCTATATTATCGGTCAAGAAGAAGGATGGATCATATCGTATGTGTATAGATTACCGTACTTTGATTAAACTTACGATTAAGAACCGGTATCTGATTCCAAGAGTGGATGATTTATTGGATATGCTTAAAGGTGCTAAAGTTTTTAGCAAATTGGATTTGAAATATGGCTATAATCAACTTCGGATGAAAGCTGGAGATGAACATAAGACTGCTTTTCGCACTCACTGGACATTATGAGTTTTTGGTCATGCCTTTTGGCCTAACTAATGCTCCAGCCACTTTTAGTAGGCTGATAAGAAGGGTTTTGCGACCCAACTTGGAAAATTTTGTCATAGTCTTGTTTGACGACATTTTAGTTTTCAGCAAGACTGAGGAAGAGCATAAGGATCACCTTGTTAAGGTGATGGAACTCCTAAGGAAGGATTGATTGTTCCTAAATACCAAGAAGAGTGAGTTCATCCAGACAAAAATAGAGTATTTGGGACACATTGTGTTTGCTGAGGGAATTCAGGTTGACCCTAAAAAGGTCAAGCCCATAATTGAATGGCCAATACCCAAAAATATACATGAGCTGAGATCCTTCCTAGGGATGTGTAGTTATTATCGCAGAGTCATTAAGAATTTTGCACGTCTTGCTTCTCCATTAACAGATTTGTTGAAGAAGCATTCCTTGTATGACTGGGAAGAGGTTCACCAAGTAGCTTTTCAGGAGCTTAGGAGAACATTGGTCACTCCACCAGTGTTAACACTTTCGGACATGGACAAAGAGTTCTTTGTTGTATGTACGGATGCGAGTGGTACCTCGATTGGGGCAGTCTTGATGCAAGGAGGGCATCCCATTGCTTATGAGAGTAGAAAACTTCAAGGGGCATCCCTGTGGAGATCCAGGTTTGGGGCTGACCTTACTTGTCCTCGTTGTCACATGGCAGTTGAGTCAGTACAACATTGCCTTTGGGAGTGCTGACAGGCGAGGACGATCTGGAAAGGTGTTGCTAGGATTTTCAGCATCTTTCATACAGCACCTTTCTATATGACCTGGGGTTCAGTGGCTTGGTTATCTCTTACTGGCCCATAGGTGTTTTTCAAGGGACATGATCCAGATCCAGCTTTCATTATACGGCGACACTCAGTGGAGTCTTGTTCCCTCCAGGATGTTCCCTTCATTCCTTTTAGAGCTGCTCATGCCTCAGTAGACACGTCTTCGGAGATTTTGGCTAGCATTGCAGCTTGGCATATTTGGAGAGCCAAGTGTACAGAGGCGATTGAGGGTATCCAGGTTCACCCTTCCCAGACTATGGCCAGTATTTGGACTGACACAGTACACACTCTGATGGCCATTTGGGCGAGCATGCATGGATCCTCCAGAGCAGCCACTGCCAGGAGAGTTACTTTTTTCAGAGTTTGGAGGGGATCTCCTTTCTTCTCTGAGTTTCCTTCAGGGTTGAGATGGCATTTTCAGCCTCCGCCTTGGTTCTTTATTAGCTCACTTTGATCTGTTTTTTCCTCATGCATTGCATGATGTACTCCCGCATTTGAGCTTGCTCTCGCAGTTTTCATTCATACTTAATGAAGTAATTTTCTTGAAAAAAAAAAAAGAAAACTTCAAGGGGCTGAATTGAAATATATCACCTAAGACAAGGAGTTACTGGCAATCATTCATGCCTTAAAAGTTATGGAAGCATTATTTATATGGCTCTGCTTTCAAGATTAAGACTGACCATCAAAGTATCAAGCACTTGTTTTCTCAACCCATTGTTTCTTCAAAGCAAATCAAATGGGCTGAATATATTCAATCCTTTGGGCAACCAAATATTGAATATCAGCCAGGAAAGGAGAATTTAGTAGCTGATGCTTTAAGTAGACAGCCCCAAGTTAATCACATTTCTGTGATTAAGGAGAAATCATTAGGAGCAATGGTTGAAGCTTATCCTTTAGATGAGGACTTCGCTGAAATTTATGGGAAGATTCAGCGTGACGAGGTCATGCGTTTAGAGGCTTATTCGATCGTGGATGGATACTTATTGTAGGAACGTGCCATATGTGTACCCAAAACATTTCGGGATCTAGTCATGAGTGAGTTACATGCAAGTCCATATTCTGAACGTAGAGGCATTAGAGGGACCATTGACAATATTGAGAGATACTTCCATTGGTCTAAACTTCGCAAATAAGTTTCAACCTTTGTTCAACAATGTGACGTATGTCAGCGCATTAAATCTGACACAAGTAAGACTGCTGGTCTTTTGCAGGCTTTGCCTATTCCCTTTGAAAGGTGGGAACACATTACAATGGATGTTGTATCAGGTTTTCCCAAGGTTGGTCAGTTTGAGCAGATTTTCACTATTATAGATAGGCTGAGTAAACGGGCTCCGATAATGATGGCCTTTTCATTAGCAACTTTTGAACAGGCCTATTAAAGAATCTCGGAACCAAACTGAAATTTACTACAGCCTTCCATCCTCAAGGAGATGGACAAAGTGAGAATGCCAATCAAACCATAATTACTTTACTTCGAGCTTATGTCCATGACCAACCTAGAAGGTGGCTAAAGTTCTTACCCACGTTAGAGTTTGCTTATAATAACACTGTACATACTTCCACCAAGAAAGCCCCATTTGAAATCATCTATGGGTAATGTTTAACCACTCCAATAACACACTTGGGGGAGAGAAATTTTGCTGCTGACCAGTTTGCTGAGGATATGTCACAGGTTATTGAGCAGGTAAAAGAACATATTAAGAAGGCCCAGGTTCAACAATCCAAGGCAGCCAATAAAAAAAGAAAAGAAGTTTATTACAAGGAGGATGATTGGATTTTTCTGAAGATTGATAAAAGAAGAATCAAGTCAATGAGAGGAAGTACAAAACATATCAAGTTAGCACCGAAGTTTTATGGTCCATTTCAGATTTCCAAGGAAGTGATCAATCACCAAAAGGAGATAAGTTCAAGACACTGCGAAATGCCTCAAACTTCTCACATCGAAGTGCTTTGAAGATGTATGCAACATTGTCATGTATTGACACATAGATCATACTGATCTCCCCTGCATGCAACTTCTCTTTGACATAATGATAATGAACCTCAATGTGCTTCGTGCGAGTATGAAACACAGGATCCTTTGCCACTACTCCGACTAACAGTGAGAATCGGAGTAGAACCCTCCAATGAGAGATGAAGATCAGCAAACAAACGACGCAACCAAAAACATTCAACTGTTGATGTGAAAGCTGCCTTGTACTCAGCTTCATATGAGGAAGTAGCCACAGTAGATTGTTTCTTGCTCAGCCAAGAAATGCAAGCTTTGTCCAAAAAGAAACAATTACCACTTGTGGACTGCCTAGAGTCATAGTATCCAGCCCAATCTGAGTTGCTGTAGGCATGCATCTGCAAGTCACCCCCCCTGGGAAACATCAAGCCATAAGACTTTGTGCCTGGCAAGTAACGAAAGATGTGTTTTACAACCTGCCAATGTGTTGTCTTTGGGCTGTGCATATACATGTTGACCTGAGATACTCCATACTAAATATCGGGCCGTGTATTGCACAAATAAATGAGGCATCCAACAGCCTGGCTGTAAAGTGTGGCATCCACTGATTCACCTGCATCATACATAGTAAGCTTCAGCCCTGGCTCCATGGGACTGGGCTATAGGCTTACAATCTTGCATGTTGAATCTATCCAAGAGCTTTTGCACATACTTGGATTGAGACATAACAATGCCATGCTTGTCTTGTATAAATTGGATCCCCAAATAGAAATTAAACATGACCAAATCTATCATGTCAAATTCAGCTTTCAATTTAGCCTTGAAATCTGCAATTATTTCCTCATTTGACCCTGTGAGCAGAATGTCATCTACATAAAGAATGATGACTAAAATATCCCCCCCATCCTTCTTGATGTAGAGGGTGCTTTCAGTTGGACTATTATGCAGCCCCTTGCTTGCCAGGAAGGCGTCAATCTTGGCATACCATGCACGTGGGGCTTGTTTTAGCCCATATGAAGCTTTATTCAGCTTACAAACTTGATGTGCATTGCCCGAAAGTTCAAAGTCAAGAGGTTGTTTGACATAAACCTCTTCCTACAAGTTCCCATTAAGGAAAGCTGTTTTTATGTCCAACTGATGAATAACTGATCTAATAGTTGTCATCCAGGATGTAGAAGCAGAAGTCTCCTCATAATCTATGCCCTTTTTTTGAGCATCCTTTGGCAACCAGCCATGCCTTGTACCTATCAATGGACCCATCTGGCTTCCTTTTGACTTTGAAAACCCATTTGGTACCAATGGCATGTTTTCCTGATGGCAAATCCACAACATCCCTTGTCTGATTTTTATCAATGGACTGCAATTCATTGTGCATGGCATTCATCCAGTGCACATTATCCTTGGCTTCTTCGAAAGTATCACGTTCTTCTTAATCAAGAAGAGTACCTGCATGAGCTGATTCAACAGAAAGAGCCCCCCCTACGTGCCTTGCTGCACTACAAGTCCTGCTAGGCAAAGGTGCCTCAAGTCTACTCTCCCTGAGAGTTTGTAGCAACCAGTTTGGAACTGTTTTTGCTGCATGTATCTCTTAAATCTCTTGCCTGACAACATCATCCACTCCCTGTGGAGGAACAAAATCAGCAAGTGGCTGAATCAGGGCATGTGGAACAGGAGGCGGCTGCTGTAAGTGCTCATTTTCAGCATCAACTGGGGAACCAAAAGCAATAGGAAGGAACCCCTCAAAAACATCATCCGAAGATGTAAGAGATTACAAAGATATGGTGTTGTAGGCATAAAGTCAACCCGATGGTTGACCAGTAATACTTGGGTACTATATATACCAAATACTTGTATTGTTTCATTTGAACATTTCTATTGGAGCTTTCTTGTGTGTGCACTCTTGCTCACTTGTGTTCACAACCTGTCTCCACTTTGTTCCTACATTTGGTATCAGAGCGCTTCCATATCTAGAGTCCATTCCCGCGCTTGCTTCCAGAGTCCCGCAAGCTTGGTGCTCCAGTGCGCGTTCCTGGTTCTCACATTCAGCTCTCCAGCTTTCATTTGAGGTAGCTCCAACAGTCCAACGGCTGTTTTTGACCTTTTGAGGTCCGATTTCAACGTTTATCGAAATTTCAGAGCTGCCCGCGTACAAACAAATCTATCCCGCAGCATTTCAAGCGGGGGGGGGGGGGAAGGGAAAAAATAAAAATAATTAATAATTAAATTTTAAAAATAAAAAATGTTTTTTTTCGTACACTTGTATGGACGTCCGTGACGTCCGTACAGTTGCGTGACAGTGCCGCGAGTCCGTACAACTTGTCAGAACCTGATTTCGAGTCCGTACGACTTGTTAGAAGGCAATTCGATCAGTTTTTTACTGTTTTTCGGCATTTTTGCTCAGATCTGAACTCTTTTCAACTCCAGCCTCTCCCGGCAGCTCCAGGCTCTTCTCTACACGTGTGTTGTGTTAAGAAGTACTCCCAACAGCTTCATTTAGCTCCAAACAGCTCACTTCAGCTCGTTTGTCATCTCCGGCTTGCCCACATAGTCAATGGACTGTTTTGCAGGTGGTTTGGGCCAAGTTGCACTTCTAGTAAGTGTATTAAGCTATGTATTTCGCTTCGGGACTGTTTTTGCAGCCCATACTCTTGCACTCTCAGGTGCATTTGCAGATACTCTGCATTGTTGGGTGCATTTGCAGTTACTTTACAGTTGTGGATGCTTTTAAGCTCCGTTGGATACATTTGAGCACTCGTGGGTGCGCTCTTTCGGATTTGGGTTGTGCATTTTCACTTTGGGATTGCACTTCAGATTGCAGCAGAGTGCAGTGATTGGTTGATGTCATTTTTGCACTGATTGCATTGTGCAGTTAGTGGGATTTCAGAGCAGCCAGTATTAGTTTGGGATTTGCAGGCACATTTGCAGCCAATTGCACTTTTGGGACTTGTAGTTCTTTTTGCAGGTACATTTGCAACTTGTGGGTATCCCATTTTGCATCATGTCAACTCTTTCAGATAGTTTTAGCAATTTGTCCGAGGGTGACAAGCTGGATGGACCAAACTATGCCTTGTGGTCATTCATGCTTAAGAACATCTTGGTTAGTAAGGGCTTGTGGGATATTGTTAGTGGGGATGAGGTGAGGCCAACAGGCTCCTACATCCAACACAGCTTCTTCGGGTCAAACTACAAGCAGACAGCAGACCGCTACAGCCCCTCCTGCTAGTCCCATAGCATCGACGCAGGAGCAGAAGAAGTTTGACCGCCACAGTGCCCAAGCGATGTTTTTGATTGCCACAAATGGAAGAGGCACATTATGACGACTATCAAGTCGTGCAAGGATGCAGCATGGGAAAGATTAGCAAACATGTATGATGTTAAGAATGAGGCAAGGGCCATTGCCTTGACAAATCAGCTCAAGGATCTCTAGATGCAAGAAGGCCAGGCCATCACTGATCATATTGCCAAGATCACTCATCTACATGATCAGCTCGCAAGTATTAATGAGGAAATAGAAGACAAGAAGCTAGTCTCTATTACTCTCAATAGCTTAGCGTCCTCATATGGCACACACAAAGTACCTTGCTCCTCTATGCACGGGAATAATCATGGGGCCACATACATCACTGTGCACTATCTGTAACACTCTGGTTGCCTTGACCCAATTCTTGCCTTGTTTACTGAATGGCAAGCGATGCAATTTGCCAAGTGCACACCCCTCACACACTTCATTTGCTGGTTGCTGTAATTTTGGCATTCCTTGAGTCATATTATTGTTGTACAAGTAGGACAATGCCCTGTGATGGACATGTGCCCTGTGATGGACATGTCCAAACCTCGCATGCCATAAATCAGCTTGGGAAGTTTTTGCTACAGCCAAAACCTTCTGATCATAAGGTTGAGCATTAAGCTTGTATAAGCCTCTGTCATATGTACCTGTTGCTACAACCTCATACCCATGAACAGGTGTGATGCTCTCAAACCAATCCTAGCGAGGAGTCATGTGCTTAGTAGCACCACTGTTGATATACCATGTATCACTTGCAACAAGGGAAGCATCCCCTGATTGATTTTCAGCATTCAAATCCCCCCTTGCATCCATCTTCTCACTAAATGCAGCAAACACAAAATCTCTATCACCTTGGGCAAGATGAACTTCATCATGTGCATCTGAAGCACGAGTTTCAGTAGGGGCAACAAAATTACTGCTAGAGCTGTTCCTTTGCCTCTTCTTTTCATTGGCAATCCTTTTCTGACACTCTGCAATGTAATGCCCTGGCTTCTTGCAATAATTGCATTTGCCATTTTTTCGATTTTTGCTTGAACTGTTTGCCTTTCCTTCCTTGGGCTGAGTTGTATGGTTGTGTTTGGGCTCAAACTTTTTCTGAAATTTGCTCTTTCCACCCATGGCAAGTGCTTGCTCACCCTGACGAGAGGCTTTGACAAAATTTGAGCATCTCTCCTCTTCCTGCAACAAAAGCCCAACTAACTCATCGAATGAGAGTGGGGCTGCCCTGAGAACAATGGTCAATGACGTGAACCTTTATAGATGACTTCTCTAGGTTCACATGGCTTTTTCTCATGAAGGAAAAATCTGAGGTGTTCTATCGGTTTCAGGAGTTCAAAGCTATGGCTGAGAACCAAACCAACTCTAGAATTGGAACACTCAACTCAGATAGAGGGGGAGAGTCCATGTCACATGCATTCTAGGGATTTTTGAAGCAACATGGGATTAAACATCACTTGACATGCCCTTACACACCACAGCATAATCCAATCTCTGAGAGGAAGAATCGTACTCTCATGGAAATGACGAGATGCATGCTGCAATTCAAGAGAGTCCCAAAGGCTTTTTGGGGAGAAGCAGTTGTGACAGCCACTTATATTCAGAACAGATGCCCTACCAAAGCTTTGGTTAATGTGACTCCATTTGAGGCTTTGTATGGCTTTAAGCCAAAAGTTAGTCATTTCAGAGTTTTGGGCTCAGTGGCATATGCTTTGGTTCCAGATGCACGTCGGACAAAGCTTGATGACAAGAGTGTCAAATGCATTTTCGTGGGGTAAAGCACTAAAAGCAGGGGATTTATGCTTTATAATCCCACTACCAGGAAGGTAAGAATTAGCAGAGATGTTCTCTTTCCTGAGAATGAGTGCATGCAGTCCGCTAGTGCAGACTTGCCACCATACGATGACACCCCTTTGGACATCATCCAGTTTAAGGATGATGAGACGGAGTCTCCTGATACTTCCCCTTCTACTTCTCATAGTTCAGATGGCTTGCCACACATTGAGGATGGCTCTCCCTCAAATGTTTCAGATTTGCAGCCAATTAATGAGAATAGACAGCCTCATGTTTGGAGGCATTATCAACGTCGTGAGGCCACTAAAGATGTTGATGCAGCCCCAAGTGGTACAGCAGAGAAATATATTCCACATTGGGCAAGGTTGACCATTCAAGATGCTAAGGATCAGCCTACTTTGGGGAAAACCAGGGCCAGCACTCAGAAAAATCAGCAAAAGGTCAATTTTGCTTTGATGACCTCAGTGATGGAAGCTGAAAATGAGCCTCAAAGCTTCAAGGATGCTCAGCATAATCCGGCATGGCAGAAAGCTATGGAAGCTGAGATTAAATCCATTGAGAAGAATGCCACATGGGACTTGGTTAATGCGCCCATTGGAAAAAATGTGGTTGGCACGAAATGGTTTTATAAGGTGAAATACCATTCAGATGGCACAATTGAGAAATACAAAACCCGTTTGGTTGCCAAGGGGTATGCACAAGAGGAGGGGATAGATTATGAGGAGACATTTGCTCCACTAGCCAAGATGACCACCATTCATTCTGTCATCTCTCTTGCTGCGTTTTATGGTTGGTCAGTGTACCAGATGGATGTCAAGACCGCGTTCCTTAATGGAGATCTTAAAGAGGAGGTCTATGTACATCAGCCCCAAGGTTTTGAGGTGAAGGGACAAGAGCACAAGGTATGCAAGCTCAGGAAGGCTCTATATGGGCTGAAGCAAGCACCTCATGCGTGGTATCAGAAGATACATCAGTTTTTGTTGTCCCAAGGCTTCGTAAACACTCATACAAAGCCAAATCTGTATGTTCTGCAGCAAAAATCAGAATTGGTGATGTTGGTACTATATGTGGATGACATCATACTCACAGGTAGTGATTTGCAGCAAATTACAGCAGTGCAGTCTGCTTTATGTCACAACTTTGACATGACAAATTTGGGCCTATTGCACTATTGTCTTGCATTGAATTGTGGCAGACCCATGATGGGATTTCTATGTCACAAACAGTATTTGAAGGGGTTGTTGCAAAAATTTAAAATGGAGAACTGTAAGCTTGTGGCTACTCCATTGGAAAAGGGACTCAAGCTGAGTAAGCATGATGCTGCTGAAAAGTTTGATGGCACTTTGTACAGGCAGTTGGTTGGTAGTTTGATATATCTATGCTCCACACGACCTAATATTGCCTACGCCACAAGGCTTTTGAGCCAATTCATGCATTGTCTCACGATCACACATTGGAATGCAGCAAAGAGGGTTCTCAAATATGTCCATGGTACTCTCTCTCTTGGCTTGCATTATGCTTCAGATTGTGATCTAAAGCTGAGTGGTTTCACTGACTCAGATTGGTCAGGGGACATTTACGACAGAGGGTCCACTACTGGCTATTGCTTCTCATTGAGTTCAGCCTGTATCTCATGGCTCAGTAAGAAGCAAGAGCGAGTCTCTCTTTCCTCTAGTGAAGCAGAGTACAAAGCTGCAAATTCAGCCACTACGGAGTTAATGTGGTTAAGGAAGCTTTTGCATGACTTGCATCATGCACAGGATGGCGAAGCAAACTCTATCTTTTGTGACAGCCAGAGTTGCATTGCCATAGCCAGCAATCCTATCTTTCATGCTTGCATGAAACACATTGAAGATCATTATCATTATGTACGGGATTGTATTTCTAATGGCTTCATTGATCTCATCTATTGTCCATCTGAGGACAATGTGGCAGATATCTTCACCAAAGCCCTGTCAACAAATCTTTTCTTACGACATCAACATGGCTTGGGGATCAGAGACATTCTCACAATGTCAAGGGGGGTTGTGAAGTGATTCACAATGACATTGTTTTCATGTACTCCCATAGGTTGCATATCCATCTGGATGAATTTGTGCAACCGTGGTACTTTAGGTACTGCAGGGTACACCTAAGATGTTTCCAAGGTACTTTCAGCCATATCTTTGAGGGGGGATTTGTAAGAGATTACAAAGATATGGTGTTGAGGCATAAATTCAACCCTATGGTTGACCAGTAGTACTTGGGTACTATATATACCAAGTACTTGTATTGTTTCATTTGAACATTTCTATTGAAGCTTTCTTGTGTGTGCACTCTTGTTCACTTGTGTTCACAACCTGTCTCCACTTTTTTCCTACACAGGAGAGATTGTCCTTGTAGAACGATACATCACTTTACATTTATGTGCTTGTTTTAGCATGATACATAGGATTAAAGTGGTCATATATTCAGCTCTTGTGGAAAAGAGAGCGATGGCATTTTGACTTTTCACCCATTAAATACTCCGACTGCTGAGTCCCAAAATATACTCAGTTGTCGAGTTCCTCCCCTTACCACCTACCCAATCAATGTCACAAACCCTTTGCATCTATAGGGCTTTGGATCTGCCATAAAGATTGCAAAATGCATGCTACATAGTACCCTCGATATGCCTCACGATCATTTGTGGCAGCGCATACTACATAGTACCCTCGATATGCCTCACGATCGTTTGGCTGCCACATACTAAGTGACACAACTATCAGCATAAGAAATATTGCACCTAGTGGTCATCAAATAAACTAGGCTCCCCTCTTGCATGTGAAGCCTTCCAGTAAGCCCTTAGCATACTTCACCTGACTCACAAAGATGCAGTCTTTTTGCCTTACTTCCATTCCCAAGAATGTGTCCAAAATCTGTCATCACAAACTGCCTGCAAAGTGTAGCCCTAAGGTGCTCTAGCAGTGTCATCATTGCTTGTAATCATAAGATCATCGACATACAGCATGACAAGGGTGATGCTATCATTTTATCACATACTGACGGGGGTCTAATATGACCTTTTGCATGTTAAATGTTTTGAAGAAGGCATTAATCTTTGCATTCATGACCTCCGTGCCTGCTTGATACTCGAGACCATAGAACAACATTTTGAGTTCCGATACTGTCCTCTTGTCCCTTTTTGCATAAACCCAACTAATTGCTCCATAGATAGCTCCTTGTAGAATGCTTCTGAATCATAAGTGTAATATCAAAACAGCCTAGTTGTATAATTCTTGCTTCTCCAACAGCCCATGTCATCCACAGCACCAGGTACAACATAATATTCCTAATTTTCCTTTGAGATGCAGATACACATGTACATAAAAATGTTTGAAAAGAATGTCTTTAACGGTAAAGAAAAACCAGTGACAACACAATATACAAGGCATATTAATAACTCACATATCATAACTTTGACCTTCAACAAGTGTTTGCTCGATACTAATCCTCCCAAGAAAGGATGGTTTAGTAATATGAGTGGATAAATGTTGAGCAAGGTTGGTGTGTCTCTGCAACAGATAGTCACTTCAGCTTTCCAATTGTTTATAGATTCTAGCACAAAAACAACTTCTAAGTTTAAAAAACGTAAAGGCGTACATTTAGCTATTGAACGTATCCATAAAGTGCATTAACTAAAACAATATAAATGCATGATGATAATAGTTTTAATGTTTGTTGAAGTCCATGTTTGAATATATGATGTGCATGCTTTTGCCCCAACCCCTTAGAAATCAGCTCCAAATCAAAAACACATAACCACAATAAAGTGTGACTACTATGTTAAAACTATGTCTCAAAGCAATCACATTCATGAAGCTTTCTCCATCACAACATTTACAAGAGGCCTATAACAAGGATTTACATTAGTTCATGAGTCGGTAAGTGCACGGTAAGGTGTTCAAAATACTAGTGTTCCGGAAGTGTAGAATATGAAGCTGAGATCACCGATGTTGGGAAAAATAGGTTTGGAACAAGGATTTGATGGCACAGCTTTTGGATAGTAGCACAACTATTTGATCTTTCTATTGGAAAAAATAGCTTTGGAATAAGGATTTGATGGCACCTTTTGGATAGGAGCAGAATTGATTGATCTTTCAAATGGTATTCTTTTATGAACCATTTTAAGTTGCTTCTTCACAAGACAAGTAGTTCCTCCTCCTATGCTTTGTCTCGCCTACCTCTAGCTCCAAAACTCTCAATTCCCTCCGGTTCAGCTTTGACAGGGTTCATGAGATTTGCTATGAAGTTTAGCATACCGTCTTCTTCCTCCCTTCCACTATCGGCATCCATCCAAACATCAAAGACGGGATTATTGTTAATGAATTCTCTAAATAAAGGGTGAAGGGCTTGAGAAAGCCCTGGCAATTCAACCCAAACTGCCAATTTGGTGGCCTTGGGCTCCTCATCATCAACTCAAACTACTTGTCTTCGGTTAGGCTCCCAACAAAGTAGCTTGGCAATCTTTGTGAAAGCCATATGCTCAACTCCAATGGTGGGAATTGTTCTTGATGCTTGTTCTTTTCATTCTCTCAAATCTTGAATATCGGTAAGGCCCATAAGCTGGTTCGCCTTTTGCAGCTCAAATTCCTCGTTTTGTCTTTCAGCTTTGAAAGCAGTTTCAAATAGTTTACGAGAGAGAGAGGCAAGAGACAGAAGGAAGAACGAAAGTTTATTAACGTCTAAGGTTTTTTGAGACTGAAAAAAAATAGATACAATGAAAGCTACGTGTATGGCCACTAAACGGGCACCCATGCCCAAGGCTGATGTCTATGATGAGAAAAAACTAAGACATCAAGTTGTGACTGCGAGAGACATCCAAAAGTGGAACACCAAGGGGAAGCCTTTGCCCGCCTACCAGTCGGTCAGCTGTCCAACTGAGTGGTTGGACCTATGTATGCTGTTTGTGGGACCAACTCCATCAGACGACTCACAGAGAGAGAGAGAGAGAGAGAGAGAGAGATTAACATCTTTGAGAGGCCTCACGGGCCTACGAGACAAGATACAAACAAAAAAGTAACTCATGCAAGCCACAATGAGCTGAGGCAAGGGCTCTCGCTAGGGCCCTTGCTGAGTTCTATACTCAAAACTCAAAACTCAGAAATCAGAGTTGTAGATGTGATTGAGTATCAAATATGAGCTCGGTGCCATGAAAGCCCTCCGGTGGGATATGAAGATGTCTTGTATTTGCCTCAGTCATATCATCTCTCACTATCGTGAGGGGGCATGGCCTCCGTTATCTCTGTATCCAGTGGGCCATATCAAGAGGGACACCTCGACTAACACAATCCCCTCTCAGTAGAGCCAGGAAGGCGGGTGCTCTAGTCAACCTCTGCACTGTGCATGGTCTCTGTGTGTCTAGCTCCATAAGCAGCAGGAGGTGATCAGGCCACTAGACAAAGAGGCTGACAGAGCACAGCGTCACGTCACAGAGATAGCTCCAACACACATCAGGATGGAGGTGGAGGAGATAGCTGACATGTAGGCAGCCTGGATTACTAAGAGAGGGATGCAGAGACCACCTGTAGCACGGAGAGTGACCACAGCACAGTCTGTTGAGGTCCGTCCTATCATAGCTTTCCTCATAGGAGACTGCTTGAGGCGAGGGGCTACTCTGAACATAGCTCAGCGGGTTCAGAGATCGAGGAGACCACGTCCCCCTCTGTCCTCACAGCATGACACAGCCCGACAGATGTAGATTTGAGACATTTTCACTGCTCACAGGCGAGCCACCATGGTGCCGGGCTTTGGCTTTTGAGCCTGAGTCTCAGATCTCAGCATGCTATAGCTCTCAGATAGCTGCCAGTCTCTGGGCTATATATCTGATTTTGCTCGAGCTATTGAGCTCTGTAGAGTTATCAGGTTATCAGTCTATCAGTTTTTCAGTTTTTCAGTTTATGAGTTAGTAGTCTTAGCAGCCAGCAAGGGCCTTAGTGCGCCCTTTGCTCTAGTCCACTGAGGCTTGTATGAGATCATCCTTTTGGTGTACTTTGTACCTTGTCCCATAGGCCCGTGAGGTCTTCCACGGACGTTAATACATTTGTCTTTCTTTCTTTCTTTCTCTCGTAAAGTAGAGAAATCAATATCTAGATAGAGCCAAAGGGACCCGACTGAGACACATAGGAGAGTAGGTGGTGACGATGGCACAGGAGACATCGCTAGACAGACACAACCACATGCTTTTAAATGTTTGAGTTAGAGGCCCAAGACAATGTAGTAGAGGAGGAGGAGTTAGCTGTTATGACTTTTGACCAAGGATGCGGAAAGATATACATCAGTTTGTTACTGAATGCCTGACGTGTCAGAAAGTGAAGTATGATAGACAGAAGGCACCTGGCCTACTTATGCCTCTTCCCGTTCCTTAGGCACCGTGGGAAAGTATTACAATGGACTTTAATTTTTATTTGCCAAGATCAAAGTCACAAAATAATGGAATTTGGACTATCATTGATAGATTCAGCAAGCAAGCTCATTTCATTCTAGATCGTAAGACCATAAAGGCAAATCATATGGCTAAGCTTTTCAACACAGATTTTGAAGCACCATGGTATGCCTAAGTCCATTGTCATTGATCGAGATCCCAGAATGACCAGTCTATTTTGGAGAGCTTTATTTGATAATATGGGGACGAATCTGAATTTTTCTTCTTCTTTCCATCCCTAGATAGATGGTCAAAGTGAAGTAGCAAATTCTACAGCATTGGATATGCTGAAATGCTACGTGGGTGACCAAGGTTCAGACTGGGAAAAGTACCTACCATTGGTAGAGTTTGCTTACAATAATACAGTACACAGCTCTACAGGGAAAGCCCCCTTTGAGGTCATTTATGGGAAGGTGATTATGCTACCTATCCTGAGGACCAAGGATGAAATATTTGCAACAGCTGATCAGTTTGTGAGAGACCTGCAGACAGCTTATTGCCAAGTCCAGACAGCAATTGAAAGGTCTCAAGAGAAGCATAAAAGAGCTGCAAATAAGCATAGGAGACAGTAAGGAAGGGGATTGGGTACTTTTGAAGTTCAAGGAAGCTAGGCTCCGCAAGTTTAAAGACAAACAGAAAGTGTATGCAAAGTTATCTTCTAGATATTATGGCCCTTTCAAGGTTACAGAAAGAATAAATGAGGTTGCATACAGGTTGGCATTGCTAGAGCATTGGAGGATTCACAATACATTCCATGTGAGTCTTCTAAAGAAATTCCAGGGGCCAAAGCCAACAGAGCCAGTATCAAAGGATCCACCAGAAGTGGATGAGCTAGAGGAGGTCCTTCAGCCAGAGCAGATTGTGTACCATACTGTACGCAAAGGCCCTCAGGGCAAGGAGTTTTACAGGTATCTTGTAAAATTCAAGAATTATACGACATTGTATGCCAAGTGGATGGATGAAGACATGTTGTCCGATCATCCACAGCTTTCGGATCTTAAGTCAAAGTACAATTGACCATTTATCTGATCATAATTAAAGAGTTTTGATTATGGTCAAAGAGTTCTTTTATTGATCAAAGAATTGACTACGGTCAAAGATACTTGACTCTGGTCAAGTAAACCTGACTTCAGTCAGGGAGACTTGGTTCATTACCAAAAGGGTTAACTGCGGTTAACCAGAGAATCACAGAGTTGACTACGGTCAAAGAGTGTTGACTTCGATCAACGAGACTTGGCATGCGCCAAGAGGGTTAACTACGGTTAACCAAGATGTGCCAACTTTGGTTGGAGAGTTGTGCCAACTTCAGTTGGAGAGACTTGACTATAATTAGGGCGCCTCGACCCTTGGTCAAAGCCCCTTAATTATGATCAAGGGCGTTGACTTCGGTCAACCAGAGAATAAATGTATATTTTTATATTTGTTATGTGTGCACATGTGTTCAATGGGGACACCCACTGTGACTAGAATAAGTCCACAATGTGTTATTTGCATGAAAAGCGCTAACAATTAATGGGTACCACGGTGGTGCGCTTTAATTAATTGTTGCACGTACTAGGAAGAGTGATTTTCCTAAGCGCAATGGAGCCTAACAAGAGTCTAGAAGGCGGTTTGTGTGACGAAGTGCTTCAAAGACTCTAGAGTTGCCCTTAGTGGCATGTAATTAGGAAAGTAATGTAGAAATTGACAAGTGGCTTGTTGGCAAGAAAGAGAGCCTAAGAGCTCATGTAATTTCATTCACGTTTTGGATTTTGTATGAACAGCTTCCACGTTGAACTCTTGTACTCAGTTTTCTCTCAAGAAATAAAAACCTTCGGGGGGGTCAAACCCGACGATTGTCCTGGGCCCTAGTGTATCTGTTGAGAGAGGGAGAGAGGGAGAGAAAATGAGAGTGTCTTTGCTGTCTTTTACGAAGTGGGATTTCATTGGTATTAGAGCTATTGGTTCATCTCTTTCCTTGGAGATGACGGTCTGAGAGAATTGGATGCCACAAATGGAAAAGAGTAGCAATCGACAACAACGTGATCAAGCGGCTCATTATGCAAGTGCTCAGTCCGTAGGCCCTCATGATCCTGTGCCCTCTGGTTGTGTAGCCGACGAAGTGCAGCAGCCCGCACATTCTGTGTGGTAGACAAGCGACAAGAGGTGGGCCTGGGCATAGAGGACATGTCCGGTGGTGTTTGCATCTGGACATCAAAGAGTGAACATGCATACATGTGCCATACATCTGGGTCAATGATGGGAATAAGTGACTTCCTCTGCGTTAGGAAACCCCATTCACTCATCGGGTCTCCTCCTAGAAAAGATCTGACAATCTCATCCATCCTGTGTGTGAGAAAAGCCCACCCGCCTCTTGCGGCATGTCAATTGTCGAAAACTCCTCTGTGCCTCAAATGCCGTCAGATGGCCTAAGATCTTCTCTCATATGAGGTGGGCTCTCGCCTCTCTGCATTCAACATCAAACCAAGGGTTTTGAGGTGTCTTCCCATCTCGGTTTTGAGGTGTCTTCCCATCTCGGACTCACGTGGATCGGGTCGTGGGAATGTGAGATTTTAGGGAGAGACAGAGAGAGAGCAAGAGAGAGTGAGCTTAAGAGCTGAAAGCTTGATAGCTTGGTTGCAATAGAAGAGTGTGTGAGTACAACTGAAAGAGTGACAGATAAGGTTTTGTCCTAGTGACAAAACCTTAGTAGTCACTAACCATAGTTAGTGAACTAACTGCGGTTAGGGGAAAAAACCTCTTAAAGAGGAAAAAGTGCCCCTAACTAGCTTATTAAATTACATTGGTCACTGCGGAATTATATCTATAATTCTAACACCCCCCTGCAGTGCCAATGTCATGTACAAGGCTGATCAATCACCAAACGGATATAAGTTCAGGGCACTGTGAAATGCCTCAAACTTTTCACGTGGTAGTGCTTTGGTGAAAATATCTGCAACGTTGTCATGTGTGGACAGAAAGATCATACTGATCTCTCCTGCATGCAACTTCTCTCTGACCTAGTGATAGTGAATCTCAATGTGCTTCGTGCGAGCATGAAACACTGGATTCTTTGCCACTGCAATGGCACTCTGACTATCAGTGAGAATTGGAGAAGGACCCTCCAAAGACAGATGAAGATCAGCAAATAGACATCGCAGCCAGACACATTCAACTGTTGCTGTGAAAGCTGCCCTGTACTCAGCTTCACATGATGAGGTAGTCACTGTAGATTGTTTCTTGCTCAGCCAGGAAATGCAAGATTTACCCAAAAAGAAACAATTGCCACTAGTGGACTGCCTAGTGTCATAATCACCAGCCCAATCTGAATCACTGTAGGCATGCATCTGCAAGTCACCCCCCTTGGGAAATAACAAGTCAAAAGACTTCGTGCCTTGCAAATAACGGAAGATGCGCTTAACTGCCTGCCAATGCATAGTTTTTGGGTTGTGCATATACCTGCTCACCTGAGAAACTGCAAACTGAATATCAGGTCTAGTGTTGCAGAGATATATGAGGCATCCAACAGCCTGACTGTAAGATGTGGCATCAACTGATTCTCCTACATCATGCATTGTGAGTTTCAGCCCCGGCTTCATGGGAGTGGCTATGGGCTTACAATCATGCATAATAAATCTGTCCAAGAGTTTCTGCACATACTTGGACTGAGACATAACAGTGCCACGTCTTTCTTGAGAGAACTGGATCCCCAAATATAAGTGAAGCAGCCCCAAATCTGACATGTCAAAGGTGGTCTGCAAATCAGCTTTGAAATCTGCAATTTTATCTTCATTGGACCCTGTGAGCAGTAAGTCATCGACATAAAGAAGGATGACTAAAATTTCCCCCCCATCCATCTTGATGTAGAGGGTGCTCTCAGTAGGACTATTGTGCAGCTCTTGCTGGTCAAGAAGGCATGAATCTTGGCATACCATGCACGAGGAGCCTGTTTCAGCCCATACAAAGCTTTGTTTAGCTTGCATACCTGAAGTGCATTTGCTGTAATTTCAAAGCCTGTAGGGTGTTTGACATACACCTCTTCCAGCAAGTCTCCATTTAAGAAGGCTGTTTTTATGTCCAACTGATGAACATTCCACTCAAAATGTGCAGCCATTGCAATAACAGATCGGATGGTGGTCATTCGGGATGTAGGAGCAAATGTCTCCTCATAATCTATGCCCTTTTTCTGAGCATAGCCTTTAGCAACCAGTCTTGCCTTGTATCTGTCAATGGAGCCATCTGGCTTTCATTTCACCTCGAAAACCCATCGTGTGCCAATGGCATGTTTGCCTGGTGGCAAGTCTACAACATCCCAAGTCTGATTTTTTTTAATGGACTGCAACTCATCGTGCATGGCATTCATCCAATGCACATTGTCCTTTGCCTCTTCGAATGTTGCAGGCTCCTCTTCATCAAGAAGAGTACCTGCATATGCTGATTCTACTGAATTAGCACCTTCCATGTGCCTTGCTCACAGCGAGTCCTGCCAGGTAATGGATCATCAATCTTACTCTCCCTGAGAGTCTGTAACAGCCAGTTTGGGACTGTTTTTGCTGCATGTATGTCTGCAATTTCTTGCTGCACCACCTGTTCCACTGCCTGTGGAGGTGGCAAGACATCCTGTGGCTGACCTGAAGCATCAGGAGGTGGTTGTAAATTCTAATTTGCATCAGAAATATCAGCAGGGGAACCCAAGGCAATGGGTAGCAACCCCTCAAAAACATCCTCCGAAGAAGAAGGCATAGATCTGCGAAGCAGGTACGTACGGCACAGGTACGTATGGATGCGTACGACGAACTGACTGCAGCTACGACTAGTACGGCGACGAATGGTATGGACGGGGCATGTGCTACAGCTTCGACTAGCTATAGGAATCTGACGCAAGATGGTACGGATGGCGAGATTGCAAGTACGAGCTGTACAGCACTGCAGTCAAGCTATACGAAATGCTCAGGTACGTACGGTACGATAGGTACAAGCAGGTACGGACAAACTGCCAACGCTTCACGTGCAGGTACAAATTCTGTACAGTCGTACGGACTGTACGGACAATCTTTGGATTGCTTTGAGCTGTATGGACAGGATGTAGCAGTAGGAGCGGCAGCAAGAGCGTGGGCTGGAGGCAAGAGCTCAACGAGGCTCTGATACCAAATGTAAGATTTTAGGGAGAGAGAGAGAGAGCAAGAGAGAGTGAGCTTAAGAGCTGAAAGCTTGATAGCTTGGTTGCAATAGAAGAGTGTGTGAGTACAACTGAAAGAGTGAGAGATAAGGTTTTGTCCTAGTGACAAAACCTTAGTAGTCACTAACCATAGTTACTGTACTAACTGCGGTTAGGGGGAAAAACCTCTTAAAGAGGGAAAAGTGCCCCTAACTAGCTTATTAAATTACATTGGTCACTGCTGAATTATATCTATAATTCTAACAGGGAAAGGATATGGTGGCAACGTCCTGTACCACTAAGACAAGGGTGTCCGAGGCACGTGCGAGATCTATGTTGTCCTCCAATAGGGCCGGGAGTGCTCTAGCTAAGTGACTCACGTACACTGGATCGAGGGCACAATCAAAGTGGATCTGGACACGTGCAGGCATGATGGGGGCTCTCGCTGTGGGTGGCATAGTGGTAGAGATATGGAAGGCCAGGTATGAGTGATCGGCTCCGAGTGGGGGTGGGAATACAATGAAATCGTGCAGAATGATACAAGGGCTAGTGGGCCTAGTAGGTAGTCCACTATACTTGACCCACTGCCATGTGGGAAACAGGTGAGTCCACCAGACAATGGCCATCTCTGAAGACCGTTGTAGATGATCAAGTCATGGACTGCCCCCAAATCAAGTAGATGTCGTCCATACCCTCTCACCTAAGGAGCATTTGCGGAGTGTCTCAGTATTCCTAGCTCAACTGCATCTAACTCCGGGACTATGTGGGGATCTCTGTCATCTGTAAAGTCAAGCAGACCCACCTGTCTGTCTCCCGTCCATGCATTGAAGTCTCCTAGCAAGAGGATGTCTCCTTGCCTAGAAAATTCCGTGATGTCATCATGCTAAGATTATGTTGTCGTCGTGATGCCCTTTCAAGATTTTCGTCATGTAGCAAACAGAGCACACGATCAAAGGCAAATGCTTATGTATATAAATTTGACACGGATTATTTGTTGTTTAGTAGATGGTGTGTAATTTATAGCATATGATGTGTGCTATGCACCACGCTGTAATGCTAGAATAACATCAGCTTAGGTCTAGACTTTTTGGAATTTCTGTCATATGGCACACATATCGCATGATCAAAGACAAATACTTAGCCTGTATACATTTGACATAGATTATTTGCTATATAGTAGATGGTGTGTGCTTTACGGCATATGATGTGTGCTATGCACCACCTATATTCATGCTATCCAAATTTAGGGTACATGCTAGGTACCATTCTGCCTATATCATGTAGTACACTGTTTATGCTATACAGCATACTTTATGTGCTATGCACACTCTGTATTCTATATAGCTCACTCAACTTGTTACATAGTACATTGTCTATATACCACATTGCATGTAACACATTGAATGTGCTAGTAAATATGTTATATAGTACACTAACACTAAAAATGCTATAAATCATAGTGTATGCTTTTTTTTTTTCCGCAAAAAAGAGACTTCTATTAAGTATTAAAGAAAACCGTTAGAGCAAGCTCCATACGGGAATATGGGATACACCATGCAATGCATGAAAAGCTCAAGAGCCAAAAAGAAAGGATTGGGGCTGATAGTGCCATCTCAATCCGGTAGCAACCTCCGAGAAAAAGGGAGAACCCCTCCAAACTTGAAGAAATACAATCCTCCTAGAAGAGGCTGCCCGTGAAGGGCCCTGCATGCTAGCCCATATGGCTATCAAAGTGTGAACCGTGTCACTCCAAATACCAGTGAACACCTGTGACGGGTGTATCTAGGTGTCATCCAAGGCCTCTGTGCATCTAGCTCTCCAAATGTGCCAAGAGGAAATGCTAGCCAAAAGCTCCCAAGAGGTGTCCACTGAAACATATGAAGCTCTGAAAGGAGTATATGGTACATCCTAAAGAGAGCAGGGCTCTATCTCCTGTCGATGGATCGAGAGTGCCCAAGAAGAAGGCTCACCTTCATAAAACACCTAGGGCCCAGTAAGGGATAACCATGCGACCGAACCCCAAGTCATGAAGAAAGGGGAAGTATGAAAAATGCTGAGTATCCGAGCAACTCCTTTCCAAACAATTCTCGCTTGATTGCAGTCCCAAAGGCAATGTCGCACTGATTCCTCTGCAGAATGACAATGAGGGCAAGTGGGATCAGCCCCAAATCGTGATCTCCACAGGTTCACTGCAATCCCTCCACGAATAGAAAGCCAAAAGAAAAGAGTGATCTTTCTATTTCTGAGAAATTTCCAGAGCATCCTCTAGAAATTCCTACGCAAATCTGCGATGATGAAGAAGCTATCCCAATGGGGGGCTCTGGAGGGAATCCAACCTCTACTGCTCAACTGAAATCTCCTGGCATTACCAACCGTGAAACGAAATAAGGAAATCCCCCTCTCTCAATGCCCGTGATCTATCCATTCCCACTCTCCTAGGTCCCACTGCAAGCACTTGATAGGTGCACCTCCAATATAACCACAATCTCCAGGATCCCAAGGCCAAGAGCAGAGAGTCGGGGTGTAAGTACCACTGCAAGCCCCCTCCGTGGTCCACAAAACCAGCAATCCTGACAGGCTGAAAGCAACCCTCTAGAAGAATATCATCCGTGGATCTGGAGAGTATACGTCCATCCCCAATGTCAAAGACCAAAGCATCTTCCCCAAAACCTCGAAGAGCAATCACTCGTAGAGGAACTGCTGTCCTCGAAAAAGCTCCCATCCAAGTGGTGGAAATAATAGGCACCTCAACTGTCCATTCCACCGGGATGGCTGCATCTATCTGCTGAATCCTGCGTGCTACCCCTCTGAGGTGACTCACGGACTGTAGTCTCTGATCCTCACGTAGCTTGATAAAAGCCTTCCAAGTGCCTATTGTGTAGGCGAGGCCTCTCTCCCATCCAGACCACTGCATATAATGGGAAGTGCCCAGAGGTCTGCCATGCTCATCAAGTATACTATCGTTCCAAATGATTGGCTGCCTATCAATCTCTTCAAGGGTAGAGGGCAGAACCCTTCGAAAAGTGTTCCTGAAGCTCCCCCAAGCTTTGAGGATGGCAGTCATGAGAGGAGAGGCAGGAGACCTGAGAGAGGCGGAAGAAAAAATCCAGCGAGGGCTGTCCACCCAATCGTCTCCTAAGGTAGGTGTGCAAGCCTGAATGCGTCCAAAAAAGAAATCCTTCCAAGGTTCCTGCCCAAGCATGAGTCCCCTCACCACCACCTTACAAAGCAATGCCCTGCATTGCAAGTCCGGGTCAATGATATTAAGTCCCCCTTCCCATGTAGGGAGAATAATGATCTCTCAAGCCACCCTCGCTGAAACATCTGCCGTGCCTTCAAGTCCACTCCATAGAAAATTCCTAACTGGTCTAATGAGCTGAGTGATGCAATCCCTAGACCGGCACCAAGAGAACACACAAACCAGGCGGTGGCCAAGAGAACCCGGTTCACTACCACAACTCTAGAGGGAGGGTCGAGTTTAGCTAACCTCCAAAAAAGGAGCTTTTTCCTTATAATTTCTAATACTGGGGCAAACTGCTATGCTGGAGAGATGCCCAATCCTACCTGGCATCTCAAATACCTGACAGAAACACCCCTCTGAATCCAAGAAAAGCCAATGTCAACTCCCCAGCTTGGAGTGTCCTCATCAATGATCCAAAAGCCAAAGGATTTATGCCAATTGATGTATGCCCCTGCAGCTGAGCAAAAAATATCCAAGGCTGTCCGGGAAGAATCAAGTGACTGCGAAGAGGCCTCAATAAAAATAGCAATGTCATCAGCCAACTCATAGTCAAGAAGCTCCTACTCCTGTCTCAAGGGCAATCTCAACCCATAAAGCTCAGCCTGAGATCTAAGGAAGATACTCATAGCTTCTGCCACAAAGAGAAAGAGGAAGGGGGCTAAAGGGCATCCCTGATGAACTGATCTAGAAATCTGAAACCTGTCCAATCAAAACCTGGCTGTGGGCTGATCTATAAAGGAAGGCCAGCCCCCCTCCCCTCTACCTTCTGACCCCCATCCCTCGCTGCTGCAGCCCCCCCTGCGCGCTGCCTCCTCCCCCCCCGCACGCAGCCTCTTCCCTCCCCTCCCTCCAACCTGCTGCTCCCCCCGCCTCCTCCCCCGCTGCAGCCCCCCCTCGCTGCTGCAGCCCCCCCGCGCTGCTGCAGCCCCCCCCCTGTGCGCTGCCTCCTTCCCCCCGCACGCAGCCTCTCCGCTCCCCTCCCTCCTACCTGCTGCTCCCCCCGCCTCCTCCCTCCTCTCCCCCCGACCCCCCGCCTCCCCCCCTGGCTCCCCTCCCTCGCTGCTGCAGCCCCCCCCATGCTGCTGCAGCCTCCCCTTGCGCGCCACCTCCTCCCCCACGCGGTGCCTCCTCCCTCCCCTGCCTCCTACCTACTGCTCCCCCCCCCCCCCTCTCGTCCACTCCTCCTCTCCTCTCCCTCCTCCTTGCTGCCCCCCCTATCCCCTTGCTGATTCCTCCTCTGCTCATCCTCTCTCTCCCTCCTTCCTTTCACCCTCTTCCCTCATCTGGAGTACCCTATTCTCCGTTAGGGGTCTCTGGGGCTTCAGGAAAGCGGATGGAGTTCTTCCTTGTGTTTGAATCGGCCTTTTCCACCTCGATTGACAAATGGGTTCCCACTTAGTCAATCCGTTACCGCCCACACCGGCCGCAAGAACCATCACTTTCTCAAAAGACGAGCTACAGCAATTGCAAAAGGATTTGGAGCATGAGTGTTCCACGACTCTCTTCGCACGCATTCATGGCTCCCACCCCTCCAGGTCACAAGCTAGAGATTGGATGCTTGCGGCAGTTCCCCAGGAGCTCGCCCCCCACCTTAAGGATGTTCGTTTGTTGGGACGAGGTTTCTTTCAGGTGTGCCTAGATTCCTCGGACGTCATGAGCGACCTGCTACAGGCTGGGTTTCTATTTCTACAAGAGGATTTTTTTCTTCCCCTTTCAACTGGGCTTTGACCCAGTTGAAGAACACAAGCAGGGAGTTTCAGTTTTCATCAGGTTCTTTGGTCTCCCCTCTGTTTATCAGGCTTCTTTCAATTATTGGAGAGAGGTTTGGTGTGGTAGCAGAGATCCCCCCTCTTCCTGGCGAGCCCTCTTCGGCTGTTGAGGCGGTCAGGATGGATGGGGTATCCAGGATTAGGGTCATTGTCCAAGACTCTAATATTTCAGATGACCACATCATGCTACAGCGACCCGCCGATGGGTCCTTCTTCCGCCAGAGATTTGAGGTTGCAGGTCGGCAGGACCAGTGCAGGATTTGCAGATCCTCGGGGCACTTCGCCAGAGATTGCCCAAAGAAGAAAAAGAGGCCCAGAAAGCAACCAGCTCGTACTAGCTTATGACAGAGAGCAGGAGCAAGACTTACCGCTCCACAGGCACCGCCTTAGACATGGGCTCCCCTCCCTCCAAGGGCTACTTGAGTCCCTCCTGCACCCCGCACCACCTTTGGCCCACGGTGGGTTCCGGTCGCGGTTAGGCCCTCTACTTCAGATAACACATCCACTGCTCCGGAGGCTACCCCCTTGGAGCCTCGAGAGGAGACTAGTGTGCAGGAGCCTTGTTCGATTCCACCCCAGGATCAGGCTGTACCCTCCTCAGCAGCCTAGGTTGTTGGCACCTCATGTGCATCACTTCTTGATCAGGACTCAATACAGGTGCCTCCTTCTGTGGATAGAGGGAAGGGGGTCTTACATTCTATCCCTGCTTCGGTAGGAAGCCTTCACACCTCCTCCCCAGGACTGGCTCAGTGGAACTCCTTTTTCGCTCTGGAGAACTTCTCTGACCTCCCAGATGATGATTTTATACCTTCCACTTTCAGAGCTAGTTATCGGCATCCCTCTTGAGATCTCTCTCTCTCTCTCACCTGTGGACTTTTCTCCCCTTGGACCTCGTGTGTATGGCAGGAGGTCGGGTAAGGTATTCCAACCTGCTTCCTCCCATCGATGAGGATAGCCAGTTGGAATATACAGGGATTGGGCGGCATCCCTCATCGCCGCCGCAGACAGCTGATCATGAATCAGCTCCATCCGGGTGTTTCAGGTGGTTCCCTAGACATGCTTTTTCTTCAAGAACACAAACTGGATGTCAGAGATTGCTCCAAGTCTGGTAAGCTGCTTTCAGGCCAGACTTTTTGGCTTCCTGCCTTGGGAACCAGCAGAGGTACATGCATATCAGTTTCAGATTCTATTCTCCCTCTGATCATTGGACACGGTACCATTATTCCCTCCAGGGCCCAGTGGGTTTTACTTCTGATTGACGGACGTAAGGTTGGTTTCCTCAACCTCTATGCTCCGAACAATAGAGGGGACCGCGTTCTGTTTTGGAAAGAGTTGCTCTTGTGGGCTGACATTGCAGATTCATGGATTATTAGAGGTGACTTCAACATCATTGAGGCACCTTCTGATAAGCAAGGAGGCAGAGAAGGTGGTATTCATTTCCTCGAGAGAGCAGCTTGGGATGCCTACTTGTTCACGTTCAGTGGCAGAGATGTTTGGTCAGATGATGAATTTCATGTTCAGTCTCAGTCACTTTTGTTTTCATGGTTGAACCATAGGGTGCAGATGCCTATCCATGCCTGGATTGACAGATTCTATGTGGATGAGTGGGCTCTTGATAGAGGGGGGACAGTTTGCATTGCACCTGGTGTTTCCACTTCCGACCATTTTCCGGTAGTTTTGTCCATCTCAGAGCCCCATCTGAGAGGACGGTCTCACAGTATCAGGATCCCCGATGCCTTATACACGGATGAGACCTTCACAGAGGCAGTCTTGGAGATGTGGGTTTCTCACATGCAGGGGGGTTGGCCGGTCCCTCACATGTGGCCACATCACTTGCCAATATCAGGGTCTTTTATCACTCCGTTGCTAGTCGGCGAGGTGAGATACTCAAGCGGGAGATTGGTATCCGCCGACAGTTGGCAGCCTTGGAGAGGGAGGAGCAGAAACGACCGTCTGATGCTTGGGTACAAGAGCGCCTTGCTACGGCAAGGGCTCACTTGTAGACATTGCTTGATCAGAGAGCAGAGTATGCCTTCCATGCACGGGAGTCCTTTTGGATACAGATGGGAGGGAGAGTCAATAAACACTTTTTCTCTACACTTGGTCCCAGACATAGTAGAGAGAGTATCAGGCAGCTTATTGACTCTGACGGCGTTTTGCAGTCTCATCCGGATACCGTAATGCACTTAGCGACAGCTTTCTATGCCTCCCTTCTTTCCGCAGATCTTGACACACAGGCCAGAGATGTGGCTAGAGATGAGATTTGGCAGAGTTTACCTATGTTGGTCACACCAGAGATGATATGCTCACTTGATGCATGCTTTACTAACACAGAATTCAAGAGTGCTCTCTCTTACAGGGCATTTGGGACTCGGGTGAGATGCCTGACTCACTGACCGAGGGACTCATATACCTTATCCCGAAAGGTGGCAATAGGAATTTTGTATACAGTATCCCATTGGAGACCCATCACTCTTTTGGGCACTCTGTACAAAATCCTGGCCAAGGCGATCAGTAGGCTAGGAATTACGGCTAGCCTTCACAGCCTTGTACTTGCACTTTAGTTGCACACTCTTGCACTTGAGTGCTTGCTGCAATAAGATGTATTGTTCAATAATTGCCTCCATTGCTGCTTCTGTTGTCAATCCCATCAGTGGTATTAGAGTAGGTTCTGACCCTGCCTAAGCTCCTGCAACTGCATCTCCCGGCTGCCTCTCCTTTGGTCGCCATTTGCTGCGCAGCAAGTCGACTCCTCTTTTCCGGACCAATCTTCACTATGAGACGCGTGATGCATGCACGCTTGAGCAGAGGATATGCTTCATTGGCTAGACTAGAGAGGCAATGCTTCCGCTCTCACTTTCAGGATCCACGAACTAAAGGGTTGCTTTTTGACTCCTTGGTCCGCCCACCAAGGATGTATGGCACTCCATGCTGGGGGCCAGACTTGTCGGATACAAAGTGGATCAGGGTGGAGTAATTACAGGCTCTCATGTTATCACGAATGGTCCGTGGTAAGCCATCTGTTCCTCACTAGATCATTCGGGCGGAGTTTGGGTCACCCCCATTACAGCTAGATGCTGCAGTTCAAGTCATCACGTATCTGTACTGAGTCAGGGAGTATGGGGATTACACCTTTGGGCGTTACAGGATACCATGGTTAGCACTGTCCTCTTCTATGGCACTTGCTGCAGGGGGAGACCAGAGGTGCTGGTATGCACATACAGAGAAATGGTTTGAGGGGCTAGGGCTTCACATGGACAGACTACCTCCATTCCAGTACAGCATGGATGCTCCGTTCTCTCCCCTCCTATCACACGAGGTCAACTAGGTTATCCGTGAGGATCTACTGCAACTGCACACATTCCGGACTTGGTTGAGCCCGAGTGATCTCCCAGTGAAGCTAGGCTTCTACAGAGATCACTTCTTACATATCACAGCAGAGGGTTTCATTGATCCACCAGGATACACGCAGATTCACCTACTCCACTCGCTGAGGATCTCTCTTGGGCAGTTCCGGGCCTCTCTTCGCATAGACTTCGTATTGAGAGCGGCAGAGCAGAGCGGTTACCCAGGGAGAGACAGACAAAGGAGCATTTCATCTTCAGGTGTCCTATTTACTATGAGATCCGAGGGCGTTTCTACTGCCTCTTCAGAGATAGTTATGGGGTTTTGGCCTGTTTCCTCTTCTACCCAGACTAGTGGTGTTTGGCTGGTTTCATTCGTGAGGTGTTTAGACATCGCAAGAGGATACTCCGAGCATGAAGACAGGAGCAGACTTCTTCCTCGACTGATACCTCTCAGAGCTCTATCACATAGTTCTTTCAGCCAGATCACATAGACCCCCACGAGACGAGACCTCGACAGGACCGTGACCCGGAGCCTATGACCCGACAACTCAACAGCTCATTGTATTAGGTTTTTCACAGTCTCATAGACCCATCGGTCTTCCGAAGATTTTAATAAACTTTCTTTCTTTCTTTCTGCTGCAGCTAGCTAACCAGTTTGACCAACTCTTGTGGCCATTTTCTACAACTGTTTGCTGCGCAGATAGTCACTGCCCAAGCAGCTTCAGTGTTGCATTGAGGTCGTTCATTCTTCAATCTTCCATACTCAACTAGGCGCGCCAACACTCAAGAGGAGCTTCTCTTGCTTTCAACCGGTGCCACCAATCTTGTGCAAGAGTCTCGCCTCTTGTGACTGGGCCTTGCTCCACATTGTTGCCGATGAACAACATAACAGTGTGCAGTTTTGATAGGCTTGATATTTTTCTTTGTGTGTACAAACTGTATGGAATTTATCAGGTACACCTAACAGTGTCTTGCACTCAGATTGCATCAGCTATCTGTCAGTTTGGAGGACTTGCCAAGGAACTGTGCGGAAATCATTTCTTGCCATGGACTCTTGCTTCATTCAAGGTTTCTCTGCACAGAAAACTGAAATTTGTGTCTTATTGCATTTACTTCACAGGCTGCGCAAATTTCTCTTTGAACAGTCTAGGCCCACTTTACCCTATTTATTGGCACATTTGAGCTTTGCAGATTGAGGCTTTTGTTCCCTTTGTTTTTGCAATAGGCCCACATGCCTCAAAGTTTGACTTTGACTGCACATCATTTCATTAGCAGCATCGTGCAACCAATACATTTTACTCAAGTTCCGTGCAGGCTATTGACCTTGTGTGGTCGAAATCAGACATTTGCACTTGCCTTAATACCGTCATTTGATTCACTAAGATTTCTTTGGGTTCTTTGAATTTGTGACTTACAATCAATGGCAAACAATGATATCTTTGGCATGCTTGCTCCTGAAAACAAGCTTGATGGCACCAACTAGCCCGTCTACATGATGCATCATGTGTTGGTGGCCAAGAATTTATGGTATATCATCGCAAATTTTGAGATGAGACCTCTGTCATAGGCACCTACCATTGCACCCCTCACTACAGGTGGTTGTAATGTTGTTGACTATTAATCTTTTGTCACTGTTGCCCCAGTGCCTCTAACTCAAGAATATTTCGTAAAGATGCTCAGGCTGATGCCTTAATTGCATTATCAGTTAAGAGGATGATCATCCCTCAGATCAGGTCTTGCAGGACTGCAAAGGATGTTTGGGATAAATTAGTCTCATTGTATCGGATACGCAATGAAGTGTTACATATTTGCGGAAGCAGTTAGATGCCTTGAAGATGGATGAGGAGGAAAGGCCTCGATGCCTATCTACCAAAGGTCAAGGACACTAAAGAGCAATTGGTCAACCTGGATGAGGTTGTGCTAGATAGTCCAATTGTGTCCACGACACTTAATGGACTTCCTTACTCATATCAAGGTTTGCAACAACATTGAGGTTCGTGGCCATGAGCAATCCCAACCGTTACAATCACGTGATCGTGCATTTGCTACCGATCATAAGGAAAATGCAAAGCAACGAAGACTTGTAGGACAATTTACAGTCTTGGTTTTACATGTCATCTGAACTGGGTGCTATTGTACTTTGTATATGCTCTTTAATGTCAATGCATCGTTTTGCAATTATCTTTTGTCAATTTTGATTGCTTTTCCGATAGGTAATATCATGAAATATCTATTGTTCTTCTACAATTTACCTATATAATTTGCATGCATTCAATCATAAAATTCTAGGGGGGGAAATGGACTCGGAGTTTTTTGGGAGGGCAAGAGGAATGCAAAAAGGAGAATATTTGGTCAAGGATCTCTCTCCTTCCTTCACCCCTGCTCTCTACGGCTTGCAAACCTGATCTTGCGCTGAATTAAAAACCTGTTACAGTGTTTACTAAAAAGTGCCTTCTCGGCTTTTCCCCTTTGTGTCTATGCAAATCAGCAATGCCTAATTTCCTCAGTCAACTTTGAGATTTGGTTTTGAAATGGAAGAGGCATGGGGTCAGGGTGAAACCTTCATTAAAATATGGCCTTTTTTATGAAAAGTTTTGCTTTTTTTCTGGTTTCTGTTGATTGCACTAATTTTCGGTACTAGAGAATCTATTTTAATTTGCAAAGATTGTGATGTGGATAACTTTCTAGGAAAATTGTTCATGTAAATATATACCTCGACTAGAAACAAAACACATGTTCAAAAGTAGGAGATGCAACTTTGGTGATAAAACACTGCTTAGGTTCCAATTCCTTATAAATCAAAATGCTGAGGCCAGACACCTAGATTGAATCCCATCAACATCTAAATAGATATTAAGCTCAAGGATTAAACAAACTTTACTTGCTTTCTTTTAGATAAAAAAAGATGCACATGCTTGAATAGGGAATAAATGGAAGATGCACGTGAGCATACCGTCATTTCTGGCAATGCGTTCAACTTTTTCACAAAATCTTTCAGGTCTGAAACAGTTTGGTTCTGCATAATTAATTCCACACAAATATCGTGTTAAGAAGCCAAGATATGCTTTAGGCATGAACCGTGGAAAATTATATATAAATGAGAAACTCACAAAATCTTTGGAAAAACCACAGATCATAAAGCGAATTGGCCACAAAATTAGTGGTGGTAAGATTGGCAGGACAATTCAAGCTATAAGAAAATATTTCAACTCGGAATATGTACTATTTCAATCCATTTCAAATATGTATAGATGTCAAAGGTAAGCATCTCAATGTAATCATGTTCTCTGTGTACTGCCAAAATCAACATTTCTCTACAAAGTTTCATATTAGAATTCACCATGTTTAGAAATGCATGTAAGCCGCTACTTGAACTTCATATTAGCTCGCAAGGTCTTGGTTTGCCACAAGTCCTCCTAGCTAAATGGGGTACGTAGCATCTTGCAGGACTTCTTCACTACGTAGAATCAAGCACTTCTTGAGGGTTTTAAGGAAAATTATTTATGAACATCTGGATAGACATATCGTAGCATATCAATGGTATCATGGGCACTTTAACTTTGAAGGGATGGTACAATTAAGACTTGAGGCTACAAAAATAAGGATCTACCAACCAAGCTTGTACTCAGGGTCTGGGACAGCTTTAAAGACAATCCCAATAAAAGGGTGGTGTCACAGGGACGTGAAGTTATGAACCGTGACTAACTTTGGCTTAGGGGGCTAGCCCAGGGGAAGCGACACTTCCCAAAAGTCCCTAGGTGCACACACTAGGCCTACTGCTAGGGGCAAGGCAAGGTTTAGAGGGGTCTTAAAGTTAGGCCCAAGGAAACCAATGTTTCATTGGTTAGAAGGGGTTAGGATTTTAATGTGAGGGGCAAACCAATGTTCCATTGGTTTGCAAGGGTTAGAGCTTTAATGAGGGGGCCATGTGGCGTTCCCTCATGCATACCTACCCTCTTCCTCTCTTCCCAAGGCCAACATACGTTTTCTATGCGGTGATTCATTTTTCACGGATTTTTGGGAGATCGCCTTTTCCTCACGTTACTTGCTGTTGCACGATTTTCGAGGCTGCTCCTTTGCTCACAATTTTGGCACGAATCCCAAGGCGCTTTAATCATTGGCAGTATGGAGTCCTATGCACGCTGTAGGTTGTACGGCTATTGCACGCTCCTCAAGGTCACCGTATGGCTGTACGGACCTGCTGTTGGTGATTTGAAGCAGCCGTGCTGCTGGTGGGCCCTTTGTGCATTTGTACGGTTGTCTTTTGCTGCAGGCACGCTTCCCAAGATTAGCTGTACGGGCTTTTATGATTGCTTTGCACGTAGACGAGGCTCCACTGTGTGTCGGATAGGTCTAGTTCCCAACAAGTGCTACCATACATGCTTGCAGGTCAAACCAACGAGTCAAAAAGGAGAACCTTGGTCCACGGGTCCTAAAAGTGCGAGTGGAAGCACTATCTCTTTAGTCGGCCCAGGGAGGTGTAACCTCTACTTAGGCGGGCCTACATCGCCGGTCTCATCGTGAAGATAGGTCCAGAGAACAGAACTCCCAAGTACGTGTATGATGAAACGATCTCAACTAGTGCCCTGTCAAAAGTAAATTGCTCTCTATGTGCAACTACTTTGGAGGTGTTGAAGATCATAACCTTGGTTTTACCCAGGTTGACCTTCAAGTCATGAGACTCGCAAAAAGCCAGTAGTGCATCTAGATGTCTCTAAAGCCCCTAAGCGGACAAGGATAAGAGCACGACATCATCAACCTACAAAAGAATCTGGAGCAAGTAATCGCCTAGAGAACAACCAGCTTCTCCTAGTGTCCTCATAAAAGACTCAAGCTCCTCTATGTAGAGGCTAAACAAGGTCGATGAGAGTGGACAACCTTGTTTGATCCCAATGGTGCTCATGATCTCATATGTCCATCCGCCCCCGCGTCCAAACCCTGCTAGAAACCCTCTCATAAAGTGCCATAACAGCCCAAACTATCTTTGGCCCATAAACTCCTACAACCGCCTGATGAGTCGTGCTCGAGGCACTATAGAAGGCTTTGCAAAAATCCACAAAGCAGAAATATACCCTCGGCCTCCATGTCCTGGGCTCCTCTATAACACTCCTAAGTGTCAGGATGTGATCCATGGTCCCATGGTCACGTCGAAAGCCCGCATGTCCATCTGCTCTGAGTCCATGCATCTCTACATAGCGACTGATCTCCATATCTAGCACTGAAGCATATATCTTGGACATGACATGCCCGATCATAATGGTCATGTAGCTACTTGGATCCATGGGATCCCCTGTCTTGTGGATAGGTGCGATAGTGTTGTGGACGAGTAGCCGTCTTCATTCATGAGACCCACCCGGACTCCACTCAAAGGGCAATTACTGATTTTTTCAATCAAACAGTCCCAAAGAGACGACGCAGCTCAGGCCCAGTGCAAGAGACACAACAGACCCACCAACGCATTGATACACAGATGAGGCTTGGGGATCTCCCCTCCATGTTTGCTCAATCGGGGACACGGCCAATGGGGGTGACTGTGACGCTTGTCACACTTACCAAGGGTCTTACCCCTCCACGGTGTTGATCCCAAGCAAAGCCTCTATCTGCTGAGACCCTCCTATCCATTCTCAATGGCCCAGTGGACCCGGTTCCTTCAACAGCATAAAGAGGACTGTCACAGTGATACCACATTGCAAATCTCTCTCTTCCCATGGGTTCAAATAAATATTTTGGGTACTGATGCCTGCTTAGTAGCTCCACCCATTTTGCTCATTATATCTAGTTTTTCAGTCTCATAGATCCTTTTTGCTTTTGAAGACTTTAATAAACTTGCTTTCTTTGTTTCTCCATCCAACATCTATTCAACAAGAACTAACCTTGAAATTGAAGACTACCCTCACCTAAACCTATATCAAGTGCTGCTCCCCCTCCCTCAGCCCGTCCCTCCCTCTCTCCCCTCAGCCTGTCCCTCGCCCCCTCCCTGCTGCTCCGCCCCCTCCCCCTGCCTGTCCCTCGTCCCCTCCCCCTGTTCCGCCCCCTCCCCCCTGCTGTTCCGCCCCCTCCCCCTGCCTTTCCGCCCCCTCCCCTGTTCCGCCCCCTCACCCTGCTTGCCCTTCGCCTCCCCCCTGCTGTTCCGCCCCCTCCCTGCTGTTCCGCCCCCTCCCTGCCTGCTCTCCCACCCCCTCTCTTCCTCTCAGCCCTCTCCATACCTCTCAGTCTGCTCCCCCCCGCCTCCTCCCTGCTTCTCCGCCCCCTCCCCCCCCCCCTTTCCTCCCCTTCCCTTCTCTCCTTCCTCTCCCTCTCCCTCTCCTTCTTCTCCACTCCCTCTCAGCCCTCCCCTCCAGCGCCCCCTCCCTCCCTCTCAGCTTGCCCCTTTCCCCTCTCAACCCCTCTCCTCCTTCCCTCCCCTTCCTTGCCTCCTTTCCCCTCCTTCTGCCCCCTTTTCTCCCGCAGCTTTTTTGGAACGGAAGGAGCCTTTAATTTGTTAGAGTCGGCCTCCTCACCTTGATTGGCGATGGATACTCCGTCAGCCAATCCTACTCCACCTCCACCGGCCGTGAAAACTATCACTTTCTCTAAAGACGAGTTGCAGCAGCTCAAGAAGGATGTAGAGATTGAATGCTCTACCACGTTGCTAGCACGCATCTTCGGGTCTCACCCCTCCAGATCCCAAGCCAAAGACTGGATGCTTGCGGCTCTCCCCCCAGACCTCACTCCACGATTGTTAGATGTCCGTCTTCTGGGACGAGGTTTTTTCCAGGTTGTTTTTGACACTCCAGAGGCTGCGAGCACTGTGCTCAAGGCTGAGTTTTTACACCTGGGACACAGGAAGATCTTCTTTGAAGCCTTTCACATTGGTTTCGACCCAGTAGAGGCAGATAAGAAAATCTTCTCGCTCTTCATCAGGTTCCCCGGGCTTCCCCAGGTTTACCATCGACTTCTTTCTGTTATTGGGGAGCATTTTGGCGCAGTTGCTGAGATCCCACCCCTCCCTGGGTTGCCATTGACTGCAGCAGAGGCAACCAAGGCTGATGGGGTTCCTAGAGTTAGGGTCCTTTGCAAGGATCCTAACCTCAAGATGGATCACGTTATGATCCAGCGCCCGGATGGTTCCTTTTTTCGCCAGAGAGTAGAGATTTCAGGCAGGCAGGACCAGTGCAAGATTTGCAGGACCTCGGGACACTTTGCCAGGGATTGCCCCAAGAAGAAGAAAAGGCCCAAGAAGCCCTCTGGTACAGCTACCGCCCCAGGGCATCGACAGGGGGGACAGGGGGGTGGTTCAGACCCAGCACTTGCCCCTCGACCTCGACAGAGGGGTGGTACAGGTCCAGCTCCTGCTCCTCGTCCTTCGCTTGGCGGTCCTCCTCAGTTAGGTGGTGGTACAGGTCCAGCACCTATTCCTCGGCCTCGACAGGGGGTGGTACAGGTCCTTCACCTACTCCTCGACCCCCACCTCCCTCAGGCACACGCGACGCTCTACAGTGGGTTCCAGTACGTGTGCAGGTCCCTCCTTCAGTTCACGAGGGTACCTTAGTAGACTCTGCTTCACCTCGAGCTGTCCCTCCTGTCTCACCATGCACAGTCCGAGACGCTGAAGCTTCGACCTCCTCCCCAGTTGCAGCTTCTTCCTTAGATCCAGCGGTGCCAGATGCTCCTCTTGAGGCAGGAGAGATCTCCGCGGCTGGGCAGACACAGGATAGAGAGCATTCCTCACTTCCTCCCTTGGATAGGGGGAAGGGGATAGCTATTGATCCTCTTCCCTCACAAGGGATCCTTCGCACTCCGGTGTCTGGCTTGCTCCACAGGAACTCGTTTTCAGCCTTGGCAGAGAGTTCAGATTTCCCAGAGGAGGAGTTTGTGCCCGCTACTTTTGGGGAGCCAGTAGTTGGGTTTCCTATTGACAGGGCTTCTTCTTTAGGTGCCAGGATTCTTTCCCCTGTTGATTTTCCACCACTTGGTTCCATCCCTCCCTCCTCGAGCAGGAGGTCTTCCCCTGTTGAGGGGTTTGTTTCCGCCACTAGGTTGGGTAAGGTGTTCCACTCTACATCCTCCCATCGATGAGGATTATGAGTTGGAACATACAGGGCCTAGGTGGCGTCCCACATCGCCGCCGTAGACAGCTGATCCGGGATCAGCTTCATCCAGGTGTTACTGGGGGTTCCATTGATATATTATTTATTCAAGAGCACAAGCTGGATTATAGAGATTGTGCCAAGTCAGGCAAGTTGCTTTCTGGCCATACTTTTTGGTCGCCTGCCTTGGGCACCAGGGGAGGCACTTCTATTTCAGTTTCGCAGTCGGTTCTCCCCTTAGTTGTTGGGCACGGAGTCATTATCCCCTCTAGAGCTCAGTGGATTATTCTTTTGATTGGAGGGCGTAAGGTTGGCTTCCTTAACCTATATGCCTCCAACATTAGAGGGCAACGTGTCCTTATGTGGAAGACTTTGCTCTCCTGGGCCCCCATTGTGGATTCATGGGTGATTGGAGGTGACTTTAACATGGTCGAGTTACCGTCAGACAAAAAAGGGGGTAGAGAAGGCGGGCTTCACTCTTTGGAGAGAGCAGCTTGGGATGCCTTCCTTTTCCATTTCTGTGGCAGAGATACTTGGTGTGATGATGCCTTTCTTATTCAGCCACAGTCCCTCCTGTTCTCTTGGTCGAACAGGAGGCAACAGATGCCTATTCATGCACGCATTGACAGATTTTATGTAGATGACTGGGCACTAGACAGAGGTGGATTGGTATGCATTGCTGCGGGGGTTTCCACTTCAGACCACTTCCTTGTTGTGCTGGCTATCTCAGAGCCTCACTTGAGAGGCCGGTCTGCCAGCATCAGGATTCCAGATGCCTTTTACACAGAGGAGGACCTTACAGAGGCAGCCCTACAGATATGGTTTGCTCATGTCCAGGGTGGGCAGCCACATCCATCACATGTAGCCGCTGCCCTTTCTGGTATTAGCAACTTCTACTGCTCAGTTGCTTGTACCAGGAGACGAGATATTCTCAGACGTGAGATTGGTGTTCGCCAGCAGTTGGCAGCTTTGCAGAGGGAAGAGCAGAAACAGCCTTCAGATGCTTGGATTCAGAAGCGCCTTGCTGCAGCAAGGGCTCATCTGCAGTTATTGCTTGCTCAGAGAGCAGAGTATGCCTTTCATGCACGGGAGTCCTTCTGGATTCAGATGGGTGGTAGAGTCAATAAACACTTTTTCTCTACTCTTGGTCCTAGACATAGTAGAGAGAGTGTATCCCACCTTATTGACTCACATGGGGTTTTACAGACAAAGCCTGATGACGTCTTACGCATAGCTTCAGATTTCTATGCCACCCTCCTTACTGCTGATCCTGAGACACGCGATAGAGAGGATGCTAGACATGCTATTTGGCAGAGTATCCCTGTGTTGGTGAATCCGGATATGCATGTTCTACTCGACGCACCTTTCACCAACACAGAGTTCAGGACTGCACTTTCAGCCCTTCACAAGGGCAAGTGCCCAGGTTTAGATGGCCTCACCCCGTCTTTTTTCATTGCATTTTGGGATATGATTGGAGACTATATTACTTCAGCCATGCAGGCCATTTGGGACTCTGGTGAGATGCCTGGGTCGCTTACAGAGGGTCTCATCCACCTTATCCCAAAAGGAGGTAGTAGAAATTTATTGTCCCAGTGGAGGTCTATCACACTTCTGGGGACTTGTTACAAGATTCTGGCCAAGGCTATCAGCCTCCGATTGCAGCTACTTCTCCCTGATCTTATTCATGACACTCAGACGGGTTTTGTGCATGGCAGAAGTATTTTTGATAACATTTTTTCTTTCTGGGAAGCTTCAGAGTGGGCCATGCAAAGTGGCCAGAATCTTGTCATTCTACTATTGGATTTTGAAAAAGCTTATGACAGAGTAGATTGGAGTTTTTTGGAGGGAACCCTTCTACGCTTTGGATTCACTGATGTTTGGATCAGAGGTGTTTCCTCTTTGTACAGATCAGCCCATAGCCAGGTACTTATTGGTGGGGTAAGGGGTGAGAGATTTCAGATTTCGAGATCAGTCCGTCAGGGATGCCCCCTTGCTCCTTTCCTTTTTTTGTTCGTGGCCGAAGCTATGAGTATCTATGTTAGATCTCAAGCTGACATCTTTGGGCTGAGACTTCCCATCAGAAGAGAAGAGGAGCTACTTGACAGTGAGTTGGCTGACGACACAGCGATTTATTTGGATGCCTCTCCACAGACGCTCACTTCTTTCAGGACAGCATTGGATTTATTTTGCTTGGCGGCAGGGGCGCAGATAAATTGGCATAAATCCAATGGCTTTTGGATCAGTGATGAGGACACTCCAGTTTGGGGGCTTGACATAGGGTTCACTTGGGTTCAGAGGGGTGTGCCTATCAGGTATTTGGGCTGCCAGGTCGGCTTGGGTATTTCTACCACGCAGCAGTTTGCTCCCGTGTTGGAAAGCATCAGAAGGAAGCTTCTCTTTTGGAGCTCAGCCAAGCTGGATCTTGCCTCTAGAGTTGTGGTGGTCAACCAGGTCCTCTTGGCCACAGCTTGGTTTATATGTTCATGTTGGTGCCATTCTAGGGACTGCATCATTCAGCTCAGAAGACCGATCAGGAACTTTCTCTGGAGTGGGCTTGATGGCACAGCAGATGCCTTAGCCAGGGTGGCTTGGGAGACCCTCATCCTCCCTACACAGAATGGGGGTCTAAATATTATTGATCCAAATTTACAGTGCAGAGCTTTACTTTGCAAGATGGTGGTGCGAGGACTTATGCCAGGACAGGAACCGTGGAAGGACTTTCTTATCAGCAGCATACAGAGGTGCACACCTTCCTCAGGAGGAGACTGGATGAGCAGTGTTAGATGGATCTTCACCACAGCACACCTCAGGTCACCTTCGTCCCCTCTCATGGTTGCCATTCTGAAAGCTTGGGCCAATTTCAGAAGCTCTCTTCGGAGGATTCCTCCTTCCTCCCAGGAAGAGATTGATAGGCAGCCCATCATGTGGAACGACAGTATTTTAGATGATCTTGGTAGGCCACTGGGTGCCTCACTCTACATGCAGTGGGCCAGGTGGGAGAGGGGACCTGATTCTTCTTTAGGCTTGGAAAGCTTTCCGTAGGCTTCCAGAGGAAACCAAATCAAGGTTGACAGGACATCTCAAACGGAGTGCAGGGAGGATCTTGCAGATTGAGGCAGCCCTTCCAGAGGCTTGGATAGACACAGATGATATGCCACTCACTTCCTCCACTTGGGTAGGTACTTTCTCGAGAGGCGGGGTTCCGCTTCAGGTCTTAGCTTTCCGAGATGCACAGGAGGATGCTTTGGTTTTTAGTGTCCAGGATGGTGGCAGATTGCTCAGGTCCACAGAGGACATCTTGCTTGAGTCTGCTTTTCAGCCTATCAGGGTTGTAGGTCTTTTGATGCAGGGATCAGATTCAAAGTGGTTCTTAGACCCTGACCCCTAGCTACTCTCCACCGGGTCTTGGAGGCTCTGGCTCTATGGAGGAGTTCCCATCAGGTATTTACAGTGGGACCCCGGAGAGTAGGAGTGGATTGACGCGGGGCATCGAGAGAAGAGCATCCCCTTCTTTCGTTACACGGTCAGTAATGCCAGGAGATTTCAGCTCAGTAGTAGAGGTTGGAGACCCTCCAGAGTTCCTCATTGGGAGACTTTTGGTATTACTGCGGATCAGCAGAGGTACTTCTGGAGGAGGCTCTGGAAATCCCACAGGAATAGAAAGATCACTATCTTCTTTTGGCTTTCTATCCATAGAGAGATTGCAGTGAACCTTTGGAGGTCCAGATTCGGAGCCGACCCAACTTGCCCTCGTTGCCTTTCTGCTTCGGAGTCTATTCAGCATTGCTTATGGGATTGCAGACAGGCGAGATTGATTTGGATGGGGATAGCCAGGATCTTCAGTCACTTTGCCCATTCCCCACTTTTTATGACTTGGGGCTCGGTGGCTTGGCTTTCTCTTACAGGACCTCAGGTTTTCTATGAGGGAGTTGACTCCTCTCGGGCCATTTCGGTTCGACGTCATCGGGTTGAGTTCTGTTCGTTGGATGTGGTACCACACCGTCCTTTTACAACTGTACATGCCTCTGTGGATACTTCTAGGGAGATTCTAGCGAGCATAGGAGCCTGGCATATCTGGAGAGCCAGATGCACAGAGGCTATGGAGGGTACTCAGGTTCATCCCTCGCACACATTGGCTAGTATCTGGACAGACATCGTACACACTCTGATGGCCGTATGGACGGGTATGCAGGGGGACTCCCATGCAGCCTCAGCTAGGAGGGCTTCTTTCTTCAGGGAATGGAAGGATTCTCCTTTCTTCTCTGAATCTACTACAGGGTTGAGATGGCACTTTCAGCCTCAGCCTTGGCTTCTTTCCACCTCACTCTGAGGGGTTTTTTTATTTATCCTCATGATTTCATGATGTATTCCGCTTTGAGCTTGCTCTCGCGGGTTTTTGTTCTTACTTAATAGAAGTCTTTTTCATGGAAAAAAAAAAAAACCTATATCAAGAAGGAATAACCAAAGACAAGACCTATTGATAGACATAATCAGAGATTTACAAACAAAAAACATGATGCCTAAAAGGACAATAACACAATTACTAGATAACGAGTTAAAGAGGTGGAAGACAAAGTGGAATAGGGATGCAAAGAATTACAAGATGGGACTCAGAAAATAGAGAGGATGGAAAATAAAGTTCAAATGCTACAAGAAAGCCCTCTTAACTCCAATCCAAGGATAATCTCCATGTTCTCCTTTGAAGAACGTGTTTAAGGACTTTAAGCCACATGCAACAATTAAGAGGGCAAAAATATGAATCAATAAGCATCTAACAAAAGAGCACTACCTCTCAAGAAAAATGAAACTTGACAAATAAAGGAAGCAAGAAACAAAGGCACGATAGTATACTGGGAAAGCGCATGTGGGACAAAAGTAAAAATCAAGAGGAGAGAAAGCTAGGTGGATTCCTGAGGACAAAGAGGGATGGGAGACCTTAAGAATATGAGTATGCTCTATGGATGACATTAACATAGACAAAGAAGCCAAAGTGAGTCAAAAATGAGTGTACTAGGTGTCTAGGGGGTGTTTTATAGTCTAGTGAGTCCTATGGATGCCACGTATCCCATATGCATAGGTGTTCATATATGTCTGTGCGCTCTTATATAAGAGCTGTACTTGTCTAGTGTCAAATCAATCAAGTATCAAGCTACAAGCTCTTTGGTCTACATGTGAGTTCTCTCATTTTTGTTCATTGCTTTAGTCATTTCATTTCCATTTCATTATGTCTCCTTTTGAGTATCACTTCCTCTCTCCCTAGCCTACCCTCTCTCTCTCTCCCTCTTTCCACCATGTTCCTTCAGAGACAAGATGCTATGAGTTTGATAGAAGCTTTGCAACAACAGCAGAAATAGAAATTTGATAAGCAACTGCTAACAGACAAGGGTATTAAGGAAGGCACATTGGTCCCAACTTCAAGATCAATGGATGGAGACTGAAGCCCTATTTTCGAAGTTAAGGCCAGCCTGTTGGGATTAGGATGATGCCTAGGGTTTTGATGCTATGCTGCCTTATCTATTCAAAAATGGTTGACAAAGTCATGCCTTTCAGCCTGACCAAAGCCACGGCTAATTTTCAAAGGTTATGGCCAGATCAGATAGAAGCTCAGAATTTAGATGTTGTAGGAGCGGACTAGAAAATTTTGGGTGCAATTTCAGAAGAGCTAAAAGAGATAGACATTCTTATTGCAATTGAAATTTGGGAACATCAGTACAAAAAGATTGAAGGTTTCACAGATCACTACATTTGGAACAGTAAAGATTATACATGAGAGATGCCCTCTTAAACAAGTATCCATTGTCAAAGAAGACCTTTCAAGCAAATTATATGGCTTCAAATGGACACAGTACAAGAAAACATTTACTTGGCAGCCTGTTTGCTCTCCTCCCAAATCACCTATCTACAAATATCAGCACATATTAACTGAAGAACCCTTCTTTCCCTAAGCAGAAGGTGAGGTGATTTTGACAAGAACTTTAATGCAAGGAAACAATCACTTCAGATCCAAGGTAAAAGATCCCCATGGTTGGAAGATGACAATGGAGAAGAAGAGTTGAAATCAGTAAGAAATTCAAAGAATACACACAACATGACACAATGGGCAGGGGCAGACATCTCGTCACACAAAGGCTGTTTGATCCTAGAATTGTAAATTGCAGTGCTATGTACCCAAAATCAGCAGAATTTACATGCCAAACTCCTCAAGGGAGGAGTGTCGTAGACTATGTACTTATGCAGCCCCAAATGGAAAAAAAAAAACTCCGAACTACTATATTCACAAGAAACTAATGAGCCCCCTGCTTCTCACAGTGAATTCCTCTTTCCAAACTCAGCTGAGAAAATGGGACAAAGCAGGTTTAAGATGGACTACAAAAAATCAGACATCTATGAAACAGAAATAGAAAAATCACTTATTGAAAAGGAGTAGCCAGGTACAGCCAAGAAATGGATCAAGTACTCTTTGAAGAAAACATCAGGAAAGAACAAGGAAGATGCAAAGGGATGCTATGCAATGGCTGGTTTGATGAAGGATGCACAAAACCAGATTGGACTGGTTTTTTAGCTCTCTTGAAGGAAAGGGCATCAAGGAGAAAATATATAACATGACTTTCAAGAAGTTAAGGTTCTATCCAAAAGATTTTTGGAAGAACCTACATTCCAAAAGGCCAACTGAAATTGAAGTGGCTTGCGAGAGCTTGATTGCACACATCAGAGATCTTTAGGAGACCAATGAAGGAGCAGCTTGTATATACCTAGATGAATCCAGGAACATTCCAAACTCATCCTCTAAAAACACAACATAGTGCAGTTCCAATCTCATGATAGTCACTCATAAGGTTGAAAACCATAAACTCCATCATGCATAGCAGGGACTAGCTACTATAACATCCCCACTGACGTCATCAGCGCCCAACAGTGGGTGTAGACCATAGTATAAACATATGCTCTCACACATACAAATCCACAAACCCACACATACTTGAGCATCCATTTATACAAAGTCTTTGTACTGAGTTTCTGTCAGCACTCCGGAGGTGAAGGGCAGACTCAGCCATGACGAAGGCTAGCACTAAAGGAGAAGGCTAATCAAAAGGTAGTCCAAAATCTCTTCATTCAAGCTACAACTGCTTGTGAAGTCTAAACGTTTTCATTTTAGTCTCTCCCCAACGAGCAGCTTGTAAGTGGAAGACCTCAAATAGTCCTTTACAAAAACAACTTTTAGCCAAAGAAGTATCAAAAGGCATACAAAGTCTCATGAATGAAAAAGAAAAGACCCACAAGGTCTTATAGCGAAGATAATTGAATGGAGAGGAAATAATCTCCACCAAAAGACCCAATAAAAGTATGATTGAGGGTTTCCCACAAGGTTGGCAAGTCAATTCTTTGGTCCCAATGTTCGAAGGTGGAAAAAAGGAGGCTGTAAAGAACTAGAGGACAACTATGGTAAGCAGTCTCATGGCAAATTGTTTGGAAAGTTATTGGAGAAAAGAATAAGTACATCGGCAGAATTCTCAAATGTTAGAGCCCCCCTCTCAGGCTGGTTCTAGACCCAAACATTCCACAATGAATCAATTGATTACTCTTAGGGCTATAATGGAGGGAGCTAAGGGTAGTGTAATATTGCTTTGGAGACTTCAAGAAAGCTTTTGATATGGTACCAAGGAAAAAGCTATGGGGAAGAATAGATGAAGTTCAAGTCCCTCTAGAACAACAGACTGCTACAGCCAGATTGTATGAAAGGGTCCTAGCCGAGCTGACACATTCCATAAAATCCGAAAGCCTCTTTTATCAGTGACATTGGAAGCTGTCCCCTCTCCTCCACTCTCTGGACCCTTCATAGATGAAATAGAGGACAAAAGGCAGAGGTGGCATTGAGATTGCAGGATATGTGGTTTTATTGCTCATCTACACAGAAGAGGTGATCCCTTTTGTCAAAAATGCAGCTCGGCTCCAAAAGCACTTCGATGTTCTCTCAGATCTCTGCAAAAACACAGGTATGATTGTAAATATTCACAAGACCAAGGTGATGATCATTGGGAAAAAAGGTAAGTCTGATTCTATAAAAGGTTTGATGGAAGCAACCTAGAAGTGGTGAAAAATTACAAGTATCTAGGACTGGATTTTTAGGACAACTATAAATGGAATCTATGTGTAGAATAGAGGATACTTGGAGGCTTTGTTCAGCTTACAAAACAAATGCAGGATGGGATTGGAGTATAAGGAAATTCCCTTTCCAGACTCTAGTGCAGCCAATGGTCTTATATGGATGTCACGTATGGGACACAATGTAGCAAAAGAAATGTGCAAAAGAATAAAGATACTTCAGAAAAGGCTCCTAATAGAAGAGCTAGGGGCAAGGGAGCAAACTCCCTATCCCATGATTTTGGCAGAAACCGAAATGCTACCTCTTGAGAGTGAAGCAATATCTCTTGATCCATAGTCGAATGTGTCTATGGGTCCTCTACCTTGTGGATTGATATGATAGTATTGATGTCCAAGGAGTGAAAAATCCTTTATAGAGAACCTCATTAAAGAGCCTAGCCAAGATCACAGTAAATAGCTATTCTGAAATTTCTTGATGGCCTCTTTCAAGTGGGCTGTGGTGAGGAGCATGGAGCTCATAAGATGAAGATGTCCTCCAAGTTGCGTATTAGCTCATTAGGGAGATTGTAGAGGGTGTTAGTATAGGTCGAGTTACTACTGTACAAGACAACAGTTCCTCCTATGGTCGTGCAAAGAACTGTTATTTCTTGAATCACACTTAACATTCGTACTTTATTTTGTTCCTTGTCTACATGCCCATGTTTGGTTTCAAACTGCCACTGCTGTCTAAGCATTTTGCACCCATCATCCTACCAACCATTTAAAGGGCCAAACCCGTCCAATTGTTTTCTCATGAATACGATTATGCTGAGGAATAAGTGTTGTGCAGCTAGGTGGATAGAATGAGCAATGGTTGGTTGTCTATGTTCTCTAGGATTGGAAAGAGATAGCTAACATAGCTATGTTCCAAATGAATGGCCAATGTGCTTCAACATCTAGGGTTGGTTGGTTGTCCATGTTTCCTGGGATTGGAGAGAGATAGCTACCTAGTTGTGTTCCAAATGAACGGCCTATGTCGCTGTGGTAATCCATGGAAGGATGACTATGGGAGTGATCTAGATGGGTTGAGGCAGTGCTAGATCAAAGGATAGGTGTGAGCAGTTCGGCCAGCAATAAGGGGGTGAACTCTGAGATTGAAGATATGTGAGGTACATGCAACGGAGGCAATGACACAGTCTACTACACTCTGACCACAAACCCTCCCTCAAAGGGCATCCTGGAAGGCCTCTCACCCAGACCGAACGTTGTCAGCTGCATAGCAGACCACCCATCCTAATTGGTTGGGCCTTTCTGGTTTATCAAAAACAACATGACAGTTGGTCAAACTAACTTCCCAATTGCCCCTTAGACTGTTTGGTTGAACCAATGATCTACAACTTAGAGTATAAATACCTCTATAATGCTCGTATATATTCAATCTTGCAAAAGAGAGCCTAAAAGAAACAAAGAATACAAAGAAGAAGGAGAGAGGGGGAAAAAAGAGAGCATCGGATAGCAATAACCATATGTTTGTATATAATATGTTACTGTTTTAACTTTTACCATGTTCTTCACTTCGGTGTAATCATTTCTCATTGTCGTTGCCTTCTGTCGCAACACCTGGAACCTCATCAAAACACACCATTTATAAACATGTCATCATCAAAACCAAGAATAACGTTTCTCCAGTACTATTTATACTAGATTTGTTTCGACTCAACTTGGAAATCTCACAAGTTTATAAATGGTAAATCAGCAAACCTGGCCAACAACACCGAAATTCATATCTCGAAGCTCCCTATATAACTTGTCACTGAACAAAGAAAATCCCTTGTCAATTAATTTCTAAAACTTCAATGATTTAATAGTGTGAAACTCCCATTATAAGGAGAAATGATCTTTTGCATTTTTTATGCCAACTTTTGAAATTGATTGTAAAGTCGTATTAGAACAAAAAATCACAAATACAACAATTTCAATAGCAATCCAAAATATCTAGACCAAAAAATTTCCTTGTGAAAACAAAATCTCTCCTCCACTTAAAGCCCTACTCCACCACCCCCCTTTTCCTCTGACATTATGCACTTTTGCCCCTTCTTTTCTTCCTCTCCTCTCCCTCTCACGACCCCTTCAAGTTTGCATTAGTCAATTTCGACTCCCCTTTCCCTATTACACTTTGACAAAGAAAGGAAAATAGAAATGGCAGGGAAAGAAGAGAAAAGGCAGGTCTCCGCTCTAATGACTTTGAAATAATCATAAAAGGGAGGAAATTGAAAAGGGAGAAACAATTAGAAGCATATACCCAATAAGGAAACTGCAGATCAGATGCTTTCCCAGGCAAACAGCAAGTAAACCAGACTGTTCCAACCTTCAATGGAGGCAACATATGAAGATCCTAGCAAATGAGACTTTGTAACCAATCTAGAGGGTGCAACTTGCAAGTGCCATGAAGGCCCTATCAGTATATATGTGAAAAATAAACCATGATCCCACTCTCCCATGAATGAGCCTCTCCTAGCCATTGCAGTGCATGAGGAGCCATGAATCCTACCCTAATCGGCCATGAGGGTATGTACTATATCCTTCAGATTAGAAGGCAAACGCTAAAGATTTTCAGTTTTGATGCGCATGTGCATGTAAATAAAGCAAACAAGATCAAATTGGATCCCAAGAGCAAAAGCCATATCTTCATTGGATACAGTGAAGAGTCAAAGGAATATTGACTGTATGACCCAGAAATGAAGCAGCTGGTGGTAAGTAGGGATGTTGAATTCAGGAGTCAGATCCACAAGAAAATGCATCGGAAGCTCTAGTTGCTCCCCACAGACAAAGACTTGCTATCGTGCAAGAAGAGGAGACAGAAAATCCAGAAGCTGAAGAATCACACAGAGAGTCTGAGACACCCACGCTAGCAAGACCAACCCCAACTAAGGAAAGGAAGTTACAAAAGTAGTACCTGAAGACCTTTAAGGATTCATGAGTAAGTGAGATTCGGGAGGGTAGTTCGAAGGTGAGGAGGTCTCAAAGAAAACCACCTACCGCGAACTACACCTTGATGGTTCAAATCTTGAAGATTATGGAACCTAGAACTGTTACAGAATTGTATTTCCAATATTTCTTGTTATGGAAATAATTTTATTTTAGTCAAGTGTGACTATGGCAAAGTATTCCATAGGAGCGCACTAGACGCAGCAGGGGTCCTAGGGGATGCTTTGTGGGGTTTAGTTGGGAACGCCTAACTACCTGTGTTTTGCCAGGGTAGATGGTTAGTATTGTGGGTGATTCCATGTTAATACTAATGTCGCTGTTGTTACTGGTGTTATTGCAATTGGTCGCAAGGTGTGTATTTTGATGTCTATATATCAAGCATACAATTGTGTTGGGATTAGTTGGTGTGATGATTCATCAATTGATTGTAACAACTAACACAATTGCCGGCTTGAGTACAGATGATGAGTTGGATAACGAGGAACGGAGATGGTGAAGGTGATTTGGATTGATCGAAGTATCTAATGGCTGTCGACGGCCATGGGCCATATTATAAAGTTATGAATTTTAAGCCATGGGCTAATTTATTTTATAAATTTTAGATGAGAGCATATTAAGCCTTGTGATATTTTAAGCTCATGGAGCTATGTTGAGCAATCCCTCTAATTATGGACAAGGGATTCTTTTGGATGTACTATTATTGGCTCTTTGCTTTTTGAAATACTCTAGATGGAAAGCAGGAGCCACCATCTAAGAGGGGGGCAGATTGGACCCCATGCGATGTCGATCTCTGTTTCTCTTCTCTTCCCCACTTGTTTCCTTGTTCTTGGTTTCTATGGTTTTGGTAAATCTTAATTTGTAAGCATGTTTGATTTGAATTTTCATAACAAGAACCTTTGAAAAAGCAAAGGAAGTACCATAGAGGAAGGCTGCTATGAAAGCAGAAATGGATGCCATTTTGAAGAACCACACCTAGGATCTTGTTGATAGACGCCCGAAGAGGAAGATTATCGGAACCAAATGTGTTTACCGTGGTAAGTACATGCCCGAGGGCACTTTGGATAAGTACAAGGCAAGACTTGTGGCCAAAGGCTATGCATAGGTACAAGGAGTCGACATTTGCTCTTACAAACGGATTGATTACCATCCACACAGTCATAGCTTTGGCAGCCCACCATACGTGGCATATTTTTCAAAATGGACATGAAGTCAGCCTTCTCAAAATGGTGAGCTTCAAGAGAAGCGCATGTTTTATTTTTCAAGAAAAAGACTTCTATTAAGTATGAAGACACTCCCTAAGAAAACTGAAGGGAAAAAGAACATCATGCAGTACATGAAATAGATATATACCTTTGTAAGACTAGAATAAGTCCAATCATACAAATTTAGAATTTTTGTTGTACATGAAATACATGTTAGATGGGCCAAAAATAAACTCCTAAACGGAGCAATGAAACAACCAAGGTTAAGGCTGAAAACACCATCTCAACGCTAAAGGTAACTCCAAGAAAAAAGGGGAGCCACTCCATTCCCTCAGAACTACCTGTTAGAACATGAAGTCAAGTTGAGTGTGTTTGTGTGTGGTCCTGGAGTCCTAAAACATATGAGTGTGAAGGTACTTGTGGGTGAGCAATTAGTGCCACCTCTTGAAGTTAGATGTGACCTCATCCATGAGGTGTATGTGTGAGTCAAAAGATAAGGCTTTAGCCTACAAAAGCATGTATTTGGTGAAGCATCAATCAATCAATATCTACATCGAGTTCTTGCAATATCTTCTTGTATCTCTTGATCCAAGCTCTCTCTCTCTCTCTCTCCAATATGGCAGTCACCTTCAATCCACCATAGTTTTATCCAGCAATCCCTCCATGTCAGCTTCTTCACTACCGCCCTCCTGGTAGAGGCTTCCCGCCAAGACCTCTGCATCCTCACCCATATGGCCATCAAAGTGTGTACTGTGTCTATCTAGATACTAGCCACAGTGTGAGCGGGATGAACCTTGGAGCCATCCAAGTTTCAAAGACTTTTAATAAACTCTCTCTCTCTCTCTCTCTCTCTCTCTCTCAGAAGCCTTCAAAGTCACCTTTGGATGAAAGTTCGCCCCTATTTTTTCCTTGCCACCGCTAGATCCTTATGAACAACCCTACAGAGTTTATTACCAAGATAAAGGAGTTGCATTCCTTCTGCATGGACACGATGGACACTAAATTGGACATGCAAGAAGCTCTAAAAAAAGGAGAACGATGCAATGAGAACGTGAATTCATCATAAGCCTCATGCAATAAGCCTTTAGAATTAGATATTTAAGCCCTCCAAAATGCAGTTACACCTTGGTTGTTTTCCACCTCATTTTGAGGGGGTTTATGTATCCTCGTGATTTCATGATGTATTCCGCTTTGAGCTTGCTCTCACGGGTTTTTTCTCTTACTTGATAAAAGTCTCTTTCTTGAAAAAAAAAATGGAGTTACACTCATGGGACACATTCTAACACCTTGGGAGTCCTCAAATCCGAAAATGCAGCCTTGGAAATGAGCCTCGGAGAGCTCAAAAACAGTCGTGGACGGATCTTAGAAGACTCCAAGAAGATGGAGGCAAAATATTGAGGCTAGCAAGGAGGCTCATGCCAAGGATACTCAATTATGGACACAAGTAGTGAAAGGACACAAGCCTCAGAAAATCATCAAAGCGACTCTAGATGAAGAGGGCAAAATACATCCTTGACCTTAAATGGTAGGGGTTACACAAGATGCAATCAGCCCTTTAGAGACAGCCAAGAAATACATGTATGAGAAGTTTGGGGTGGGGATGGATTGCAAGACATTGGGTCACATTTGCAAAATCTCAGCACAATTTGGGGCTTTTCTGTATTTGCCCTCTTTTTGGCCGCTTTGCCCTCATTAAATTTGGGGGACTTTTGCCAGATTTTCTGTTTTTTGCAGTGAACATTGCTTGACACAGTCACATTTGGCTCAAATTTGCATTTGCCCTTTGATTTGGGCTGGAAATTTGCAAGACATTCACTTGCAGACATTTGCTGTCATTTTTTGGACAGCCACCTCTTTGCAGTGATAGCCTTGAGGCTTTTGTGTTTTCAGGTCTTTTCTTTTCAGGGTATCCCATTTGCAATGGCTGGCAACAATCATGATTTATTTGGCATTCTTCGTGAAGATGATAAGTTGGATGGCACCAACTATCCGATGTGAGACATTTGCTGTCATTTTTTGGACAGCCACCTCTTTGCAGTGATAGCCTTGAGGCTTTTGTGTTTTCAGGTCTTTTCTTTTCAGGGTATCCCATTTGCAATGGCTGGCAACAATCATGATTTATTTGGCATTCTTCGTGAAGATGATAAGTTGGATGGCACCAACTATCCGATGTGGTGTTATCTTATGAACGAAACCACATTGAGAATGCATGGAGAATGGGAAAGGATGATCATCAAGTTCAAACATGCCAAGGTAAGATAGGAGGTTCTCATAAAGAGAGCAAGCTTCAAAGGGACCCCAAATCTTCGTCAATGGAGATCTCACACTTATGCAAATCGAGCATATGGAAACAGGGCAATGGAGGCAAGGAAAACAAGTAGATGGATAGTATATGGGAGCGACAAAGTCATCGTTGAGGAATGGTCACTCCCACCCCATCCCAAACAAGGGTATGCAAGCTGTGGGACCACCAGCGCTTTGCCCTTTTCTTTTTGGAACAACAACCAGACCTTAAGGACTTCACCCAACCTTTCCTAAGACTTTCCAAGGGAAAGATCTTGTAGTATACACTGAGACACACTAGACCCCAGTTCAACCACCAAGAACTTACAGACTCATCTCTCCCATGTAGTATAGATCATTGTGGGCAAGCTCAAGGCCTCCTCTCATAGGTTCCAAAGTGAGGTACGTCGAGAGATTGCAAATACACAATAATGCAAAGACCTAAGGCCCTGCACCCTTTGTGATAAGCATGAGGTGGAGACCAAGAAGCATGTGCTAATGCAATTCCCCAATTATTATGAGATCCAAGGGAGATACCATACCTTTTCTCCCATGAATATGAGCAAAGTCATTAACTATTAGACCAGAGATGCGCTACAGTCTTCCTATTCGAGATCACCCAACTTGGTCTAGACTCATGAGAAGTACAGCCCGAAGCAACAGGAGGTCAAAAACTTCTTCACAGGAGAAGATGTGGGTGGGAGACATCGAGACTGAGACCCTAGTTTTTAGGCATACCAGGTCAGTACAAGACTAGACACATGACCAGCAAGCACCTGCCTGCTAAACAGAATGTTTAGTAACTTCTCGTTCTAGTGAACAAATGCATGCTTTTTCCAATGGCCCAGATGGCAATACTCGGGTCTCGTCTCCAACTCACTTGAAGGATGATGCTTAGTTTCGAACCTGAGTTGGTGGTGTAATGGCTTACACTCATCATCGTACTAGCTATTGCAGGGGACTAAGCCAATAGCTGCTCCAAAGACTTCTAGTGGAAATTTATTAAGCGATGAGCCCCTTCTCCTCTCACTAGCACCAAACTTTGGCACTCTCAAGCACGCATGCTATATGGCATCCTCACCAGCCCCACCACTCGACCTCTCACAGCTATCCTGCTGCACCTCATGTGCATTGTTCACCACCAGTGACATGAGACACATAGGTCTAAAGCTACATAAAGCGGTTTGCACCCGTTTTCCTCACAGCTAGACCCTCAAGACCATCTCCCTATTCGCAACCGTCATGATTGGGCATGCGACATATACGGTCCAAGATGTACGTCTCAGTTCTCAATAACCTGTTAGCTAGTTTGCAGAGCGCCAAGAACTCGGAGATACTAGAGAGGTGCACATCTGTCACCACAATGTAAATATCCTAAGTCAAAGTACAGTTGACCATTTATTTGATCATAATTAAAGAGTTCTATGTGTGTTAATTATGGTCAAAGAGTTCTTTTAATGGTCAAAGAATTGATTACGGTCAAAGATACTTGACTCTAGTCAAGTAAACCTGACCTCGGTCGGGAAGACTTGGTTTATTACCAAGAGGGTTAACTACAGTTAACCAGAGAACTACAGAGTTGTCTACGGTCAGAGAGTGTTGACTTCCATCAACGAGACTTGACATGTGCCAAGAGGGTTAACCACGGTTAACCAAGATGTGCCAACTTCGGTCGAAGAGTTGTGCCAACTTCGGTTGGAGAGACTTGGCTATAATTAAGGCGCCTCGACCCTTGGTCAAAGCCCCTTAATTATGATCAAGAGCGTTGACTTCGGTCAACAAGAGTTTTTTTTTTTTTTTTGGTTATGTGTGCACATGTATTCAGTGGGGACGCCCACCGTGACTAGAACTAGTCCACAATGTGTTGTTTGCATGCAAAGCGCTAACAATTAATGGGTGCCATGGTGGTGCGCTTTAATTAATTGTTACAGGTACTAGGAAGAGTTATTTTCCTAAGTGCTACGGGAGCCTAATCAGAGTCTAGGAGGCGGTTCGCATGACCAAGTGCTTTGAAGACTCCAAAGTTGCCCTTAGTGGCATGTAATTAGGAAAGTAGTGTAAATTGACAAGTGGCTTGTTGCCAAGAAGGGGAGCCTGAGAGCTCATGTAATGATTCATTCATTCACGTTTTGGATTTTGTATGTATGAACAGCTCTACGCTGAACTATGTACTTCATCTTCTCTCAAGTAATAAAATCCTTCGGGGGGTCCAACCAGACTGTTGTCCTGGGCCCTAGTGTCTCTGTTGAGAGAGGGAGAGAGGGAGAGAAATGATAGTGTCACTGCTGTCTTTTACCAGTAAGGTTTCATTGGTATCAGAGCCTAGGCTCATAGCCTTTTAAGGCTATGACGATTCTAGCAAAGGAGAGAATTTGATGTGCGCAACGGACATGACCTATGAAGAAAAGCTAACAGGGCCCTGAGTCCTAACGAGACGTTGACAAAGGCATTTGTATAAGCGCTCCTGATTTTTGCGTGGGTATGCCTGGGTAATAGCCGGCCTAACAAGGGTGCACGGGTGAAGCTATGGAGAGGTCTTCATGCTTGAAGCAACGCAAGGGCTCCGAGAGTTTTTTTTTCCCTTGTTGATATGTAGATGCTCAGCCGGTGACTCTAACAAAGCGCTATCTTGTTCAAGGGATTAATACGGAGTCTTGTGATCCTATGCCGGCAGTAACGGGCGTGCGTTGGCGTGATGGTAAACTGTGAGCGCTTGACGAAAATCTGACGACAGAGACCTCCACGCAGAGCACGCTGAGAGACGCCTTCACGTGGGTCAAGCTTTGTTGCTTGACACATGGCCGGGATAGTGAAGTGTACACAGAAGCATGCGACGCGCGACGGTCTCTGGGGCGCGATGCGTGAAGCTCTAGAGAATTCTGTCGCCTACGCATATTTTTCCCAGCCAATGTTTGAACCTTAGGCTGATGTGGCAGATCTGACACGTGGTAGCCAAAGTGATGTGGCACAGGAGGACACATGGCAGAGGTTTTGGCAGGTGCTGACGTGGCACACGTGTGTAATTTGACACATGGTAGGTGACGTGGCGACCACACGAGTGAGATGACATGGCAGCCAGCTCAATGGATGACGTGGCAGGACATGTGGCAGCTGACCTGGAGTGCCAGCTGACAGGTGGCTGAGGTGGTAGACCTGAGGTTAAGCTTACCCCAACTCAGTTAGTTTGGCTCTGGTTTAGTTAGTCTAGCTAACTTGACCCAACCAGACCAGTCTGGTCACTGTAACCAGACTGTGACCAGTCTAGTTAGTCCAGTTGCAGACTAATCAGACCAGAACCAGTCAGTCTGGTTAGAGCAACCAGCCAGTTACTCCATCTGGTTACTGTCCAAAAAAAAAAAAAGACAGTTGCAGAGACTGTTTCTGCCAGCAGTCTTCACCTATCTGAGAGAGTATTTACCGTCAGAAAAGCAGCAGAAACACAGTAAAATCAGAGATTTGCAGAAAAAGAATATGCATACCTTTGTGCTCAGGAAAAGATGAGTCAGATGCATTCTGAATGCTTTTTTTGCAACAGCCAAAAAAGGGGAAATATAGTTATTGATGCCTTGGCAACTTAGTGAGTATATGCCTTGAGTTGACAGCCCGGTACTGGCATAGATTGTGAATGCAAGACACCTCTTGTTGAGGTAATTTTTCCCTTTGAAAAGCAAAGACAGCGTGCATCAGTTGCATACACAGTGTGTGTGAGAAACTTGTAGATCTCAGACGAGTTGTAAGAAAATGGCTCAATCACCTATCCAGTGGGATTCACAAGATAGGGATGTACATCCAAGACAGAGAACTGTGCAACAAACTCAGCAAGAATTTGAGCAGATGGTACGCACTCGTATACAAGAGATGGAAAATCTCAGAAAGGATCCAAGGGCTCAGCATTTGTTTCAAGCAGAAGCTATGCCTAATGCAGCATATGATGTGCCAATGCCAGAGGCACACTTTCGTGTACAGCCAGAGAGAGAGAGATCTCATAGGGGACGGTCTCATAGCAAGAACAGATCGAGGCATCATCACCGATCTCTCAGTCCTTCACCGTCTACCTCGAGCTCGACTTTTGTATCTTCTTCTTTATCAGATAAACCATCCAAGAAAAGAAGGAAATACAAGAAGTCTAGGAAGAGTAAGTCTTCTAGAGAGACCAAGGAATTCAAAGAGGGAGGTAAATATGTCAAGTTTACAACCTATAATGGACAATATGGTCATACAGACAAAGCATTGCACTTCATCAGGCAGTTTGATGCTGCGTTTGGTACATAAAAGTTTTCAGAATCCTCCAAGTTAAGACTGGTCAGTTTGCACTTGACAGCGACAGCTAGTGCATGGTGGAGTGCACAGACCACAGATGGGTCAGCCCCAAAGAAGTGGAAGGACTTCAAGAAAGCCTTCTACCAGTAGTTTATGCCTAAACAGTTTAGAGATCATGTTCTTCAAGATTGGGACAGTTTGCATATGGATGCAGGAGATACAGTGGATGTGTACAACCAAAAGTTTTGGGATGCTTATTTGCAGGTTGCACCTTTCAAAAAGATCTCCAAAGGAACCCAAATGAGAAAGTATAGAGCAGGTCTCAGTCCAAGAATCCAAGCAGTAGTAAATGCTTTGGGGGCAAAGAACATTCAAGACCTTATGCATTCAGCTTCAGTAGCTAGTCTTGTGCCGTTACAAGATCCATCCACAGTACTATCCTTGCATGCAGGACGTGCTGAAAGAAAGAAAGCCGATTTTTCAAAATCAGAAAAGAAAGAGTATCCCAAGGTTGAAAAGAAAGGGTTTCAGCCTCAAAAGCCGAGGAGTACTCAGTTTTCAAAGTCATATAAAGGCAAATCCCCATTCAATCCTGAACAGATAGCTGAATTCCGCAGAGATGGAAAATGCTTCAAGTGTGGGAAAGAGGGACATATAGCTGCCCAGTGCCCTGAGAAGCCTTCGGGTTCTAAGGAGCAGAAAAAGCCACAAGTACCACCGAGGCCAATGGTAGGAGCAGTCCCATATGTTTTGGGGAGTACCTCGGACCCAAAAGAAAAAGAGCTTTTGCTATCATGGGGAAAGATAAGAGATCAGCAAGCATTAATCCTATTTGATCCAAGGTCTACAGACAATTTCATATCTGAAGATTTAGCCTTGAGATTAGGGATAAAAACTCAAGAGCTAGGCAGAGCTCTTGATGCTAATCAAATGTTTCAAGGGAATCCAGTGCAAGTTACTCCTTTGATTGGAAAGCTTCGTGTCCATGTGCAGAACTATGTAGATCAGGAGGACTTTTTAATCTCCTCTCAAGCAGCATGATGTTGTACTTGGTACACTGTGGTTCCATCGAAAGGAAGTGACGAAAGAATACCCTGAGAGGGTGTTGAGTTTTCTCCATAGGGGAAAAAACCAGCATTTCGTTGCCAAGAATAAAGGGGAGACTATCCCCATTGTATCTGATGTTACATGTGGTAAAGCAATAAAGTTCTACAATTTCCGCGTACATGGTTTTGGTAAAAGAAAAAGAAAATGATATGCATGCTGAAATGAATGATGCAGACAAAGCTAAATTTCAGTTTCTTGTAAACTTTAAAGATTGCTTTTCCGATGCTTTGCCAGGGGAGTTCCCCCAGAGAGACTAGAAGATCATCAAATAGAGATAATGCCTGGTAGTGAGCCACCAAACAGACCACCTTATAGAGTCAGTGCGACTCTGAGAGAGGAGATTATGGCTCAGGTACAGGACTTGCTGTCCAAAGGGTTGATTCAGCCCAGCTCGTCTCCTTTTTGTTCACCAGTACTTCTAGTACAGAAGAAAGATGGTTCTTTTCGAATGTACATTGATTATCCTGCATTGAATAAGATGACCATCAAAAATAGATTTCCGATACCACACATAGATGATGTGCTTGACCAGCTCAAAGGAGCAACAGTTTTCAGCAGGATAGACTTGAAGAGTGGCTATCATCAAGTCAGGATACAACCACAAGATGTGCATAAGACAGCTTTTCGCACTACATTCGGGTTGTATGAATACTTAGTGATGCCTTTTGGGTTGACAAATGCTCCAACCACATTCAATAGAATGGTGGATCGCATCTTCCGAAAGTACAGGCATTTCACGGGTACTTTCTTTGATGATATCCTAGTCTTTTCAAAGACAGAAGAAGAGCACAGAGAACATCTTGCTTTGGTATTTTAAGAACTTCGAAATCATCAGCGTTTTGCCAATAGCAAGAAAAGTGAATTCTTCTTGAAAGAGATCCATTATCTGGGGCATATGATATCCAAGAATGGGATACAGATGGATCTTGCAAAGATCCGAGCCATCCAAGAATGGCCTGAGTTGAAAACTGTGCATGAAGTCCGCAGTTTTTTTAGACTTTGCTCCTATTATAGGAGATTTATCACGCATTTTGCTGATATCGCAGCTCCATTACATGACCTTACTAAGAAAAATGCAGCCTTCACATGGGGAATATCACAAAAGAAAGCATTCAATACACTCAAGGAGAAGTTGACTACAGAGCCTATTCTTGTAGTCCCGGATCTTTATCAACCTTTTGATGTTGATTGTGATGCTTGTGGAGAGTGTGTTGGGGCTGCATTACATCAGAATGGACATGTAGTAGCCTACGAGAGCCGAAGATTGCGTGATCCTGAAAGATATCTAGGAATCTATGAGAAAGAGTTATTGGCTATAATTCATGCCATGCATACATGGAAGCACTATCTTTTGGGTGCAGATTTTACTGTTAAAACAGATCACCAAAGTCTGAGATACTTTTTGACTTAGACCAAGCTTTCCGAGAAGCATATGAAATGGGCAAACATGCTGTCAATGTATCATTTTCAGATTGTCCATACCCCAGGAATTCGGAACAGAGTGGCAGATGCCTTGTCCCGAAGACCCCAGGTCAATAATGTGACTATTGCCTATCATCACAACCTGGAAGGTATGACGGAACAATATGCTAGTGATGCAGATTTTGGCAAGATTTTACAGCAAATACAACAGGAGCAGTCCACTAGTCACTATTCCCTGAAAGATGGGTATCTAATGAAAGATGACTGCCTATGCATCACCCAGGAGATGAGGAAAAAGATTTTGGAAGAATGCCATGCACCTCCCTATGCTGGACATAGAGGGATTACAGCAACAACTCTAGCACTAGAGAGGAATTTCTTTTGGCCAGGGATGCGGAAAGATATACATCAGTTTGTTACTGAATGCCTTACGTGTCAGAAAGTGAAGTATGATAGACGGAAGGCACCTGGCCTACTTATGCCTCTTCCCGTGCCTCAGGCACCGTGGGAAAGTATTACAATGGACTTCATTTTTTATTTGCCAAGATCAAAGTCAGGGAATGATGGGATTTGGATTATCATTGATAGATTCAGCAAGCAAGCTCATTTCATTCCGATACGAAAAACCATAAAGGCAGATCATATGGCTAAGCTTTTCATGGCACAGATCTTTAAGCACCATGGTATGCCTAAGTCCATTGTCAGTGATCCAGATCCCAGAATGACCAGTCTATTCTGGAGAGCTTTATTTGATAACATGGGGACGAATTTGAATTTTTCTTCTTCTTTCCATCCCCAAACAGATGGTCAAAGTGAAGTAACAAATTCTACAGCATTGGATATGCAGAAATGCTACGTGCGTGACCAAGGTTCAGACTGGGAAAAGTACCTACCATTGGTAGAGTTTGCTTACAATCATACAATACACAGCTCTATAGGAAAAGCCCCCTTTGAGGTCATTTATGGGAAGGTGATTTTGCCACCTATTCTAAGGACCAAGGATGAAATATTTGCAGCTGATCAGTTTGTGAGAGACCTCCAAACAGCTTACAGCCAAGTCCGGACAGCAATGGAAAGGTCTGAAGAGAAACATAAAAGAGCTGCGATAAGCATAGGAGACAGTTAGATCTCAAGGAAGGGGATTGGGTACTTTTGAAGTTTGAAAAAGCTAGGCTCCACAAGTTTAAAGGCAAACAGAAAGTGTATGCAAAGTTATCTCCCAAATACTATGGCCCTTTCAGGGTTACAGAAAGAATAAATGAGGTTGCATACAGGTTATCATTGCCAGAGCATTGGAGGATTCACAATGCATTCCATGTGAGTCTTCTAAAGAAATTCCAGGGGCCAGAGCCTACAGAGCCAGTATCAGAGGATCCACCAGAAGTGGATGAGCTGGAGGAGGTCCTTCAGCCAGAGCAAATTGTGTACCATACTGTACGCAAAGGCCCTCAGGGCAAGGAGTTTTACAGGTATCTTGTAAAATTCAAGAATTATATGGCATTAGATGCCAAGTGGATGGACGAAGACATGTTTTCCGATCATCCATAGCTTTTGGATGTTTACAAGGAAGCTTTTCAGTTGAGGTCAATCAAATAGAAGCCGAGGGGATGTCACCACAATGTAAATATCCTAAGTCAAAGTATAGTTGACCATTTATTTGATCATAATTAAAGAGTTTTATATGTGTTAATTATGGTCAAAGAGTTCTTTTAATGGTCAAAGAATTGACTACGGTCAAAGATACTTGACTCTGGTCAAGTAAACCTGACCCCGGTCGGGGAGACTTAGTTTATTACCAAGAGGGTTAACTACGGTTAACCAGAGAACTACAAAGCTGACTACGGTCAGAGAGTGTTGACTTCAATCAACGAGACTTGGCATGCGCCAAGAGGGTTAACCACGATTAACCAAGATGTGCCAACTTCGGTTGGAGAGTTGTGCCAACTTCGGTTGGAGAGACTTGACTATAATTAAGGCGCCTTGACCCTTGGTCAAAGCCCCTTAATTATAATCAAGAGCGTTGACTTCGGTCAACGAGAGAATATATTTATTTATTTATTTATTTATTTGTTATGTGTGTCCATGTATTCAGTGGGGACACCCACCGTGACTAGAACTAGTCCACAATGTGTTGTTTGCATGCAAAGCGCTAACAATTAATGGGTGCCATGGTGGTGCGCTTTAATTAATTGTTGCAGGTACTAGGAAGAGTTATTTTCCTAAGCGCTACGAGAGCCTAATCAGAGTCTAGGAGGCGGTTCGCGTGACCAAGTGCTTCGAAGACTCCAGAGTTGCCCTTAGTGGCATGTAATTAGGAAAGTAGTGTAGAAATTGACAAGTGGCTTGTTGCCAAGAAGGGGAGCCTGAGAGCTCATGTAATGATTCATTCATTCACGTTTTGGATTTTGTATGTATAAACAGCTCTACGTTGAACTGTGTACTTCATCTTCTCTCAAGTAATAAAATCCTTCGGGGGGGTCCAGCCCGACTGTTGTCCTGGGCCCTAGTGTCTCTGTTGAGAGAGGGAGAGAGGGAGAGAAATGATAGTGTCACCGCTGTCTTTTACGAGTAAGGTTTCACATCCGCATTGGTCATGCAACTCTAGATCAAATCTTATTATCCGAGACGTCATTGAGGAGGCCAACACACAGAGAAAGAGGGTTTATTGCTGCTTTGTGGATTCTACAAGGCTTTTCACATAGTGCCGAGGGCATGTCTCATCAAACATGTGCAGGATTTAGGACAAGGTCAAGAGATTATCTGGGCAGTCTCATGGCACTTGATGAGAGGGTCTCAGGCAGGGTTCGAAGGGCTACAAGATGGTCAGAGCAGACCAAGAGTACGATCAAGATCAAACAAGGTTGTCCATTGTCACCACCTTTGTTTGGCCTCTACAATGATGAGCTTGAGACTTTAGTCGAGACGAGAGGAAGGGCAGGCTCATCTCTCGCTAGCTCCTTGGTTCAAATTCTCTTGTGAGCAAACGACATGGTCTTACTCTCCTCTTTTGCTAAGGGCCTCCAGCGACACTTAGATGCATTTCACACCTATTATGAGGCGCATGATTTGAAGGTCAATCTTGATAAAACCAATGATTTGAAGGTCAATCTTGATAAAACCAAGGTTATGATCTTCAACACATCCAGAGCAATCGTGCATAGAAAGCAGTTCACCGTCGATGATTGCCACTAGAGATTGTTGCATTTTACACATACCTGAAAGTGCTTTTCTCTGGCCCGATCTTCACAATGAGACAACGATGCAGGCCGACTTGAGAAGGGGGTACATCATGCTTGCCAAGCTTGAGCACCAGTGCTTTCATCTCATTTCCAGGATGAAGGAAGAGTTAGCTTAGATGAGGGCAGAGTGGATTAGTGAGAAAAGGAGACGAGGAGCAGTGGAGCCAGAGCCTCAAAGGCCATACACAATGCAGAGACAGAACAGAGCACGCACGATGGAGGTCTAGTCTATCATGGATTTACTCAAAGGGGACTGTCAAAAGCGAGGTATCACTCTAGATATGGCCCACGAAAGGACTGATTAGTTCTCTCATGATTTTTGAGTTTTGGATTTGGGTTTTTTAGTGTAGCACTCAGCATGGACCATAATGAGCCCTTGCGTCAGCTCATGGTGCCTTGCTTGTATAAGGTACCATTTTTGGGTGTACCTTGTCGCTAGGCATGTGAGGCCTCAAAGGACGTTAATATACCCTACTTGCTAAAAGCAGCAGCTTCTTCTAATTGGAACTCGACGGACTTAGGGGCATACCAATTCACTATCCAGTTTTGGGTATCATCACACCGCCTCCGCATAGAGAGCGGCAAAGCAAAGGGGATTCCTAGGGAGCATCGCTTATGCATATTGTGCGACTGTCAAGAGGTTGAGTCAGAGGAGCATTTTATTTTCAGGTGCCCAGTGTACTACGAGATCCGAGGTCGCTACCACTGCCTCTTCAGAGACAGCTCCAGACTCCTCTCCAAATTCCTCGCCTACCCAAATCAGAGATGCCTCGCGGCCTTCATTCACGAGGGGGTCCGACACAGAGAGTACTTACTCAGGCGACGGGGCTTAGCCACATCATCAGACACCTCTCAAAGCAGGATCACCGAGTTCTTCCCATCGAGTGACATTGATCGTCCAGTCTCTAGCTGCAGACGTGATAGAGACCCCGACCCGACGACCACAGCACGACACACGAGACATCGAGGGGACACACAGATCACTCGGGGGACCTCCCGTCATTGTTTAGACCCGAGATACGTCCCACGGGAGTCACGGTGGCTCTGGTCTTGCGTCGAGCCTCGTCCAGGAGACCGAGACGCACGACACCCCTTGACAAGCGCCAGCGTCCCATCACCGGCTATGCACATACGCAGAATTCCGCTCCACTCCAATCTTTTTCTTTTCATTGTTACATCCAAATGTATTTGATTCTGTATGATCAGACTTAGGATTCAGCACGGGTGATGATGCTCGTTTCAGTAGCTCTCCCTTACTGTGATTTGTATCAGGTTTTCTTTCAGTCTCATAGACCCATCGGTCTTCCGAAGACTCTAATAAAATTTCTTTCTTCTTTCTTTCTTTCTCTCCTACAAGCAGCCGCCCCATCCATGGGACCATCATTGCTGCATCTCATCCCCAAGCCAACCCACATTGCCCACAAAAGTACACCCATTTCTGAGGAGCCAAGGATGCCAATCATAGATCTTCAAATATGGTCCAAAGACAAAAGACTCCCAGTAAACCCCACGAGAAGATCAGGCTATTATATTAGCACATGACGCATGATATGGCAGAAACAACTCCTGACACATGGATTTTTTTCCCCTTAGATTCAGCAGTATCCTATTATTAGGGGTGTGATAGATGCCTCTAGTTCTCCCCACAGAGAGTGTACTATGAAGATGCTTACATAGGCCTTTTTGGCCTTTTGCAGACCTTAATAAACATTCCTATCTTTCTTTCTTGCTCCATTCCCCTCTGACTCTACCTTCGCTCTGCTACTCTGTCCCCTTCTATCCTCTCCAACTTCTGTTTTTCCTTACAAAACCAGTCACTTGAAGAGTGTGTCAATAACTCAGTAAAATACATTTCCCTTCGTCTCCTCTTCTAGTACTACCGTGTATGCTGCTAATCTCAAGTAATTATGCTTACGACAGACAAATGGATTTTTTTGAAGCAGATCAGGCTGTGTCCCCAACTCACCTGGAGTTAAGTGGTGTTTTCACCTTCTTGGCACCTTGCTGTGCTCCCATGATAGAAGCGTCCACTTCTATGGCTCCATTGTTTATATGTAGAAACTGTGCAGGAAATTAGATTGATTGCATCAACATTGCAGAAATGAGAGTGTATATTCATCTGCATTGCACCAGAGAGTATGAACTAGGGGTGATATCAGGAAAATAACCGGTCAGAGATGAAAGATGAACCTCTTGAACATTAATCAGAACAGATTAACACACTATGATACATTCACAGAATTCCCCCAAATTTCAACAGGCACTCACCTCATCAAGAAGACCTTCATAAGTTAGTTGTGAGCGCATGGGCGTTATTAGATCCACCTGCAGACAAAGTAGTACACATTAGCACTAAGTTCTAGCGGCTTACCTGTCAAGGTTTACCGCAAAAATTTTCCTGTGTTTCAAAAGATTTACTGCCCTTTCTTTGCAAAGTATGCTACCCCATTACAACATATTACCCATTCCTTGATAGATATATTCTGCAATGTTCAAAAATCTGACACAGGATCGCACAATGCACTACCCATTCTTCCCAAACAAGCACAGGCCAGTTGGGTTTCCAATTGCAACAAAGGCAAGGACAACATGCCTCCATCAGGGCAATCGTAGAATAAACTGCAAAGTAACATCTTGCATGCCGATATCAATATTTATCCACTTTTCGGCAGGAAGATGAATAACTCAATTTTTAGGCAACAAATCTTACTTTTGCAACCACCTGAGTAACAAGGTGAAAATTTCACTAGGCGTGCCAAAGGAGATGCGACAACCTCACCCTTAGATTAGGACAACCTTTAAATCCCCTCTCACGCTATCCTTCCATGATAGCCTTCATGTAAGGACAACCTCACCCTTAGATTAGGACAATCTTTAAATCCCCTCTCACGTTATCCTTCCATGATAGCATTCATTTAAGGCCCTTGCACAATCCCCATAGATAGAGAGGCAAAACAAACGCTTAGACATTTGCCTTTGGAATGCCAAAAAGTCAATTTTCATTTCTTAGATACACAGTACACTGTACTCAAGCATGCAATCTCCCATTTAAAAACATTAAAACAATCACTGCCCTATTCTACACAAACACTTCACTTTCCGTTTGCAAGCCAAATAGTTTCTTATTCTCATTCTGTGGCCTTATTTTATTCCAGCTATTAAGCACCCTTTATGCAGTTATAACCACCCAGATGGGCAGATTCAAATAATCAGCACCATGCTTTAGGAAATTAGTGATCACGTGTGATGATTCCCCACAACTCCAACGTCTCTTGAAATGTGCATTTCTCTAAATTCCACAAGTTGATCAAGTCTCATACAATCTAAAAGATATTGCAAATGAAAATCCCATCCCATTGATCTGATCAGCTCTGGTTTAGGACATCCTGCTCTTGCAGGTTTGGGAAGAAAAAGTAATGCAACTCCTATGTAACCAATAAGAATTACACAGCGAATAAGCAACTGCTCAACTTCCTAGGGTGCAATAATGAATGCACCCTATTCAATTTCCATCTGCCTCTCTCCATTTGGGTGACTGCACATTACCAATTCACAGTTGAAGATGCAGCCGGGACACCAACGGGGCATATGCAAAGGTAACCAGAGCAGATATCGAGAACATGTAGACATCAAGGCAATCTCTCACACAACTCAACTGGAATGCAATCACACAAGGTCACAGAATCTTTCCCATCTCACAAAGATCCACAAAAGCTTGCACCTTCAAACTGATAGCGCTTCCACTCCCTCTCACAGGTTCTACATTCCTTATGAAACCAGCCCAAATCAATGATCTCAACCAGCCCGTCCTTCCTGATTGATGGTGCAATCCTCAACAAAGCCACCCAAAAACTCAGACAGGGCCGGACGTTCTCAACACACACAAGAAGGAGAAAAGCGATTGTGCTCAAAACAAGGCGTTTCCGTGTGCCTGCTGGTACTTTGGCATCGAAAACCATTCATGCCTTGCGCATAGCCATCAACCCATACCGCGATTGTGCTCAAAACAAGGCGTTTCCGTGTGTCTGCTGGTACTTTGGCATCGAAAACCATTCATGCCTTGTGCATAGCCATCAACCCATACCAGCTCTCTGTAAGATGGTGAATCTGTCAACTCCTGCAGAACCTCAATCATCGTGCACCGACAAAGCTTCGTGTCGCTTTCCTCTCTCTTGGAAACAACCACCCGAACTCCTTTCTAGCCAAGCTCCTGCGTGCGTGCAGCCCACACCTCACACCAAGTCGATTGTTCCTCTTCCATCATTCCTGTCTGGAACGATCTCTCTTGCATGTCTCCCTGGAACGATCCAGCAAATGCTCTCCTTTCCTTCTTCGATCCAAAGTCTGGAATCCTTCTTCAATCCCATCACCACGAACCATCGCCAACTCCACAGTCCAGAAGAATGGAGAATCACGAAGCCACCTTGCATGCAACATGCACGTCGTCCTGATTTCCAGCCACGTAATACTAGTCTCCCACCCCCTTCTCCAAAAACTTAGGCCAAGACAATTACAACACAAATCTTAGACCCTAGGCACCACCCCTACACACAAACTTCATGCAAGGCAATTAATGCATGAATGCCCGCACATGACCACAACAAATTAACCCCATTCCATCACATGGATGTTCACATGACTTCACCACAATACAGAACACCACTCAAAACAATATGAACACTTGGCGAAGGGCTACAATGACGGACATATGTCATCCACAACCAACACCGTGACACATTGGATACCATGTGCTCTTATGCCTAGCACCCACGCTGCATCTAATCATCTCCCAAAGGTGTCCCTGCAAAACATATTAACATAACTTGGAATATTTACATCAGTTCATGGTAACGTGTAGAAGAGCTCCCTCTAAATCCAAAAGCCCCCCAAACTAGCTAGTTGTGCACACCTAAGTGCCTACCCTTATGTACATGCAGTGCACAAAAACTTTATACATTTTTTAACCTATCACCGTATTGTGGTGAAGTCATGTAAGCATTCATGTACGGGTTGGGGCTGATTTATGTGTGGTCAAGTGTGGGCATTCATGCATTAATTGCCCTATGTGAAGTTTGTGAGTGGGGGGAGTGCCTAAGGTCTAGAGTGGAGATTAATTGCCTTGACCTAGGACTTTGAGAAATGGATGGACGAGTGGTAAAAGTGGATCTGATTACGTGGCTGGAAATCTAGAAGATGAAGTATGATGTGTATGTTGCATGCACGGTGGCTACATGATTCTAATTTCCAAGCTTCTAGATGACGAAATGGCGATGGCACGTGGGATTGCACTGGCTCGAAAATTCTAGGAAATTGAAAGTGACCTGAAGAGAAAGGACGGGAATCTATCGCTTGGCGTGAGCGTCAACGCATGAAGCAATCATTCCGTTCAGATTGTGAGCTGTCAGGAGCTAGCAGCTGTTTGTGATTTCCAAGGCTGGTCGTAGTGTTAGCTGTCTTGGAGTATGGGTTGTTCGTACGATGTTCTCGACATTAGAGTCCAAAGAGGGGGCTGTCCACATCAACAGGATACACTTGGGAGTCAGAATATAGGGGAAAGATGACGAGAGACAGTGGAACACGAAGCTTGGGAGGAGGAGTAGTTCTCTTCGAATCACATTTGAGATCAATTATATCGGTGATACGGAGAGAGAAGCATGCATGACAGATGTGGATACGGATCCAGCTATTGGATGCACGACCGATCTTCATTGCCATGTGCTATTTCCCCCCGGATACATCTATTCAGCAACTGCGCAATCCCCAATTTACGGGGCAATCAAATAGCTCACAGGCCAGCCAAAAGGCCAGCTCTCTCAGCCAAACAAATGGCCAAAAAGTCCAGATCTGGCCGACCAGCTGGCAGGCCCACCGACCAGCTGGCCGACCAGCTAGGTCTGGCCTATAAAAGGCCTCTGCCCTCACACTGACTGGACAGGACAGGACCTGCAGCTGCTCCTCATCTCCTCCATCTTTTGCTGCAGGCCCACCTGCTCCATCTACCTCTCCTCTCCACTTCTGCCTCCTCTGCTGCCTCCTCTTCTGCCTCTCCTTCCTGCCTCCTGGCTGCTTCATCCTCTCCTCCAGATCTGTCCCAACTTCTGCTCCTCTGCTCAGATCTGCTCCTCTACTTCAGCTCAGCTCCTTCTGCTCCAGATCTGTCCCATCCTACTCCAGATCTGTCTCCTTCTGCTCCTCTACTTCAGCTCAGCTTCTTCTGCTCCAGATCTGTCCCATCCTACTCCAGATCTGTCTCCTTCTGCTCCTTTTCTCCAGATCAGCTCCTTCTGCTCCAGATCTGTCCCATCCTGCTCCAGATCTCTCTCCTTCTGCTCCTCTTCTCCAGATCAGCTCCTTCTGCTCCAGATCTGTCCCATCCTACTCCAGATCTGTCCCCTTCAGCTCCTCTGCTACAGATCAGCTCCTCCTGCCCCAGATCAGCTCCTTTTCTTCATCATATTGCTATTCCAGATAGCCTGAAGGTTCCTTCCTCAGAGCATGCTGGTTTCAGCCATTTCCTAGGGCAGCTCCAGCTCCCATCATCCTCGTCATCATTGAGCTACATGGAGGACTGCGTTACGCTCCCTCTGCTGCTATCTTTTCTACTGTCTCTCTACATGGAATCATCTTTCTGATTCACCTCAGCCACGGTCCTTCAGACACGACGGCTTGAGGTTCTTGTATTCAGTTTTTCATATTACCAATAGGCACTATCTTTTCTGAGTTCCGTTCTTCAGTTGTATCTGAGTATTGTCTATTTTCTGATCGCTCCACTGCAAACCCTATGGTTTCTCTATCGTTTCTCTATAACATCATCCTTCACGCATGAGGTCACTACAAGGGGACACAACCCATATGAGATGATATATGATGACATCACGGAGTTTTCTAGGCAAGGAGACATCCTCCTCAATGACTTCAATGCACACATAGGAGATAGACACGTGGGCCTGCTAGATTTTGCATCTGATTCCCTCATAGTACTGGAGCTAGATCCAATAGAGCCTGGGATAGTGAGGCGCTCAGTAGATGCACCACATGTGCGTGACATCTACTTGAGTTGGGGGTTGTCCACGACTTGATTATATATAATGGCCTCCAGAGATAGCCATCATCTCGCGGGCTCACTTGTTTCCCACATGGCGGGGAGGCAAGCACAATGGACTATCTGATAGGTCTCCTAGCCTTTGCATCGCAGATACACAACTTTATTGTGCCTCCTCCCCCACTTGGTGATGACCACTCATACCTGGCTTTTAGCATCTCGGCTATTATGCCAACCATAGGGAGAGCCCCTCCCACACCCACCCGTGTCCATATCCATTTTGACCGTGCTCTTCATCCAATTAATGTGAGTCACTTGGCCCGTGAGCTTCCGGCTTCACTTGGAGATGATGCAAACCCACCCTTCTCTCATACACCCTTGTCCCACTGGTACACAATACTCCTACGAGATCTTTCCCCACGACTCAATCCGTACATGTCCCAACTAAAAAGATGCCTCAAAACTCTTGGTTCGATAATGGGTGCAGATCTCACCTGACACGTGAGCAAGCCTTGGACCATCTAACAACACACAAGGCGTAGTGGATCTCACAACGACTGACAAGTCGTAAGAGGCAAGCTTTCCCCACACACAGGATGGATGAGGTGATCTAATCTTTTCAAAAGGGAGATCCCACCATTGCATGCGTGGCTATCTAACAAGAAGTCGCCTATTCCCAACACAAATCCAAATGTCTGGCACACATATGTGAGCTCACTCTATGTTGTCCCGATGTAAGCAGCTCTTGATATGTCCTCTATGCCCAGGCCCACTAGTTGTCACTTGTTCACTGCACAAAATGTACGGGCTGCACTCCGCACTCCGTCGGCCCCATAGCCAGAGAGCCCAAGATCATGAGGGGCTATGGACTGAGCATTTTGCGCATGGGCAAGAGATCCTTGCTCCGATTATAGCACAAATGTTCAACCATGCTGTATGCCACGGCTTCCCACCCCCTTGGAGTACTAGTGCCATTGTGCCAATAAACAAAGCAAGGGATCCCATGGATCCTGGGAGCTACAATACTCTTATGATTGGCCATACTTTGGCCAAGATTTAAGGGTCGATACTAGAGAGGGAGATTAGCGGCTACAAAAAGGCGTATGGGCAACGGACTCTAGGACAGGCACGATTTTAGAGACAACACTCCACCCTAGACAACATCTTCACCCTAAGGGCTATCATTGAGGAGGCGAAGTCAAGATCCCGCAAAGCCTACACCTACTTTATAGACTTCCAAAAGGCATTCAACGCTCTTCCGCGCTCCCATATGATCAGAAGATTCAAGAGATGCAAGTTCAGGTCATGATCTGGGGGGTGATGAGCCCATACGAGTCCATCAAAGGGAGTTCGTACCCCATGAGGCCTACTAGATTGGGCTGCAAGCATGATCGGAGTGAAACAAGGATGCCCTCTTTCATCGACTCTCTTTGGGCTCTACATTGATGAGATCACATCGTTTATTGACCGCCTAAGAGGTGAGGAATCACTGCTGGCTGATTTGATATAAGCAGATGATTTAGTTATCATATCACCTTCAGCAGAGGACTGCAGAGACATCCAGAGGTCCTAGAGGTGTTTATAAAGAATTAACGTCTTCGAAAGACCGATGGGTCTATGAGTCTGTGAGAAAACATAATACCAGCAAACTGAAAGGGTGGAGCTACTATCGAGCATCAACACCCATGCAGAAAAACAAAAGATACATGCTTCATAGTCGTATCAGAGTAATAGTCATCTCCCATCATCACTATCATCATGATCATCATCAAATGGTCCATCACATGAATACAAGATGAAATATGCTCCATTGTCACAACTGTGATCCACTCTATCCCCCCCCATCAAGGATGGGGAAGCGACATCATAAAACCAGACATGGAATGCTACCGGCTGCCTGTAGGCGTGGTCCTGTGATGTCTCTTGGTCATAGCTCTACGTCTGACAAGGGCAACCGTGACCCCTATAGGTCGTGCTTCCACTCTCAACAAGGAGGGAATGTCACCAAGAAGAATCTATGTGTCAACCATCTGCCTGAGCTGTCGCGTCACTGGTGCTGGATCCCGATCGCTTCTGGATGCTGTAGAGTGGGAGCCTATGTGACCCGATTGGAAGAACTCTGTGATCATGCTCTGGGAAGGGTAATGCCCCTCCTGTCTCTGTGATCGAAGTAGGTGCTCACGGTGTCTAACTGCCTCATGAATAAACACAGCCAAACATCTCTGGGATAGCAGTCTAGAGCTGTCTCTAAATAGACAATAGAAGGGCCCTCGGATCTCATAGTATACTGGACACCTGAAAATGAAATGCTCTCGGACTCAATCTCTTGTAGACTACATAATGTGCATATCCGCTCTCCCTAGGTAAACCCTCTGCTCAGCCACTATCAATACGGAATCTATGTGACGAGACTCGAAACTGCCAAATAGAGATCCTCAGCGAATGGGATAAATAAATCTATGTATATCCCGGTGGGACAACAAACCCCTCATCTGAGATATGTAGGCAATGATCTCTGAAAAAGCTGAGTTTCACTGGGAGCTCACTCGGTTCCAACCAAGTTCAGAATGTGTGTAGCTGCAGAAGATCCTCACGTATGACCTAATTGACCTCATGATATCATAGTGGTGAGAATGGCACATCGATGCTGTACTGAAAGGGGGGAAGCCTGTCCATGTAGGAGCCCCAGTCCCTCAAACCACCTCACTGTGTGTGCAAACCAACACCACTGGTCACCTACATCTAATAGAGCCATAGAGGAAGACAATGCTAGCCATGGCAACTTGTTGCGTCCAGAGGTACAGTCCCCATATGCCCTGACTCGATAAAGGTAAGTGATGACCTGAAATGCTGCATCGAACTACAATGGAGATGATCCAAACTCGGCTTGGACAATCTGGTGAGGAACTAAAGGCTTACTGCGAATCATCCAAGACAACATGAGTACCAGTAGTCACTCCACGCGGACCCACTCAGTGTCGAACTGATATGGCCCCCAACAAGGGCTGCCATAATTCCCCGCTGGTCGAACCAAGGAGTCAAAAAGTAAGCACTTGGTCCAAGGGTCCTAAAAGTGTGAGCAGAAGCATTGCCTCTATAGCCTCGCGAGCGAGGCATGCCCTCTGCTCGAGCGATTCTGCATCGCCGGTCTCATGGTGAAAAGAGGTCTTGAGAAGATAACCCCCAAGTATGTGTATGACGAGACAATCTTGACCGGTGATCTATCAAAGGTAAAATGCTCCCGATGCATAGCGACCCAAAATGTATTGAAGATCATAACCCTGGTTTTACCAAGGTTAACCTTCAAATCATGCGACTCACAAAAGCACTGTAGTGCTTCCAAGTGCCTTTGGAGGCCCTCTATTGAGGATGATAAGAGTACCACATCATCTACATGTAGCAAAATCTGAATCAAAGTGCCAGGTAGAGAGCAACCCACTCCCCCCAGTGTCAACATGACTACCTCAAGCTTGTCGATGTAGAGACCAAACAGGGTTGGTGAAAGAGGACACCCTTGTTTGACCCCAATAGTACTCAAAATCTCATATGTCCATCCAAACCCTGTCCAAACTCTACCAGAGACTCGTAAAGTGCCATGACAATCCAAATGATCTCCTGATCGTAGCCCAAATCCTGTAAGCACCTGATGAGACAGGCTCTCAGAACTGTATCAAAGGCTTTGCGGACGTCCACCAAGCAACAATAAACCCTCTGCTTTTGTGCCCTAGCCTCGTCAATAACCTGAGTGTGGGAATGTGATCCACGGTCCCATGATCATGACGAAACCAGGCCTATCCATATGCTCTAAGCCCCTGCATCTCTGCAAATCGACTAACCTCAGTGTCAACGCACCGATGCATAAACCTTGGACATGACATGCCCCGATCATGATGGTCATGTAGTTTCCCGAGCTCATGGGATCCCCTGCCTTGTGTATGGGTGAAATAGTGTTAATAGTCCAGGTGCGTGGGAAGCCAAGGCAAACAGATTCATTGAAGAGCTTTACTAGGATCAGGGCTAGGATATTGATCCCATATGCAATGAATTCAGTGCATAGACCCTCATGATCTTTCACTCGGCCATTATGAAGCTTCATCACAGCATCCTTAACACCCCCCTTAGTGAAGAGTGCAGGAAGTGGGGCGAGGTGTGGGTAAGAGGTCAGAAGCTGGCTGATTTGGAATGTCATATAGTGTGTGCATAATCATACCATACTTTAGTGTGGGTGAGGGGTGAGGGGGACCATCTCTCTAGAAATTTCCGCCAATAGTCCTTGGAGTTGTTGCTAAACAGTGTATTTAGTAATTCCTCCTCATTTCAGCGAATAAAATCATGTTTCTTCCTATGAACCAACCAACGATACTCACACATCGTTGCAGGTTCGTTCAAAAGGTTTTGTTTGGTTTCGAGTCTAAGCTGATAGCATAGAGCCATACATTCATCATCATACCAATTGACGGTCCCAAGTGGTGGTGGGCAAGAGGAGCAAGTAGTCTGAGGGAAGGCGTGAAGGACAACCTCATGAAGCGAGTGGGTGATCAAAGCAACGCGATCCTCTAGTAAGGGTATGAAATCAATGTATGTGAAGTGCATAAAGGCGTATGGAGTACCTGGGCGAAAGACTACGATCGAACTATATGTCATGATAAGTGCTATGAGTGATCAGTGGAGTGAAGGGTACCGCGAGGTGAGGTGTAGAAATACGAGAGAAGAGGTATGTGTGGTCGGCTCTCGGGGGGAAAGTAGCATACTGCTATGAATAAATCCTAACTGTCCATGTGTCGAACCCTGATCCAGAGAAACCTAGAGTGTGAGTCTCTCTTCTCTACTGAGAGGCCCAGAAGAGAAGACCTGTAATATGCTACCCTCCGGGCCCTCATACTCCTCCAGTGTCTCTCGTCTCATCTCTGTATAGTCTCCCAAGTGTAACTGCTGACTACTGGTAGAGGATGCTCTGGGCTCTGATGTGTCCCTGTATAGAAGACAAGTCATGACATGTATAAGATTCCAAGAAGTTCCCTGGTTCCGACCATAAGGTACCATAACAATTCCAAATGGTGCAAGACAAGGTCTCGGATGTCTAAGTCACATAGGCCCCATCCCCCTATGTGGGAGACAGACCATGTGCCCAACGGGGGCCTATAAGGAGTCGTCCATCTAGTACCACTGCCAACTTCCCGTCCTTCCAAGCCTTATCCCGCTGCTTAAAAGAGTGCATGTCTCCTCTACCTGTAGGGGGGTGAGATCCTCATCCATGGAGATCGATGGATGATCTCGTAGGACTGATCTACATTGTAAAGCTGCAAGTCGTGCCTATGCATCATCAAATCGTATGATGAGGGGCTGCTCTCGGTTGGGAAGACTTGACAATTAACCTTGGGAAGACCAAGGTTACGTGAGGTTCATGGTGCCTTTGTAGTAAGGTGCTGCATTTTCAGTTTGGTGCATCCATTGTAGCTAGTGATTAGCATTCCATTTCATTGTGTGTCATCATACTTGTGTAGTTTTGGGAGGGCATCACAATCTAGTAAGCCTCCCTTGTTTTCTTTCATCCCCCTCTCGCTTTTGACTTGTCTCAGAGCCTCATTCTCTCAAGCAGCCTAAATGACTGCCAAACTGCCTCACAACACCCAAAAGAGGGCTCAAGAAGGGGGATTGACAGCTGTAAGGGCTGGGCAAATACATATGCAGGTTGCAAAGAAGCCCACATTCAAGGGGAGACTTCCTCGAGCTGTAATCTCCTTCATCATTCCCCTCTTTTTTTTCTCAGCCCAACATAGAATTTGCACTTCTACGGGCTGCTTTCCCTGCCCTATCCATTTTCTTTGTCCCCTTTTCCACTCTATTTCCTTCTTCGCTTTTTTCCCTTGTTTTTCCTTCTCAACTTTCCCATTCAACCTCTTCTCACTACTTCAGCCTTTCCCCATTTCACATTCTTAACGAGAAGGTTTCTAGCTTACTTTTCAAGGACAGGTTTTTGAAGGTGACCTCAAGGTCTAGCCAGGAGTTCACATGGCAGCTTCTTGATCCCCACGACTATCAGAATCTCCCTATCCAAGAGGACACAAAGCATGTTGAGCACACAACCCAAGAACATACAGATGATGTTGTTATTAGGCACAATGTGGGTCCCACGCCCGTTCAACGTCAGGTTCGAGATTAGGTTTAGGCAACATTTTGGCTGTGACTACTTATGGGCATGGAGTATCCTTCCTTTCACGGCTAAGAAACAATCCAAACACTACTGTTGAATTACAAAAGATTTTTTAATCACGCAATACCATGATTCCAAATTAGTCGAGATGGAGGTTACATATCAAGTTCCCAAGTTTCCATCCACATTGTCCTTTCCAAGATTACCACGGTTACAAAAGTATTATGCCCTTGAGCAGAAGCCGTTTTGGGATTTGGAGTCACCTACGTTGGCAATCTCTATTTTGATAGATGATGGGGTGCTAAGATTTGCTTAGTGGTAGAGAATTCGAATACCCTTCCATCCAAGCTTATGTCGGAGACCCTAAGTGGATGGTGGCCTGTTATGTTACCAAACTAGTGTTAATACAAAAGAAAGGTGACTAATACAAAAGGAAGGTAACAAGGGAGCTTTTATGAAACTTTCCTACCTGGCGATCAAGAAGCAGCAAAGTGTCAATTTCTGGAATACCTGCCTGAAGACAAAAACAAACATAAAGGGAGCAACAACAAATGAGACCAATGCTCAGCATGCTACTAAAAGGTCTAGAAACCACTCAACAATTGACTAGTCAGTTCACAATCTCATCTCTTGTGACTGATAGCAAAGTTTCCTCACCCCAGTGGTTGTTCCTGGGTGCTCCCGCTGCATGCGGCTTAGTATATCAGCAACTTGAGCAGCAGCTTTGCCCTTGACTTTCACATTTGGGATGACACCATAGGAGATCTGAAAAACAAAAAATTGTGTCATGCTCTACACTAGAAGGTACATACCCAAGAAAAATATAAGGAGACTGCACTAGTCTGAGTGTAGTATAGCATGCATAGTTTATGGCTATCAGTATGAAGAGCACTTTCTCAGACCCTTTGTAACTCTTGGCATCATCACCATCAAAATGTAGCTTGCTTGATTGGCAGGTTTAAATTAGCATGTTAACCCTAACCACAAACGTTGGGCACTACACTCCATATGCACCTGCAAGTTGTGTATTGCCCGTGCAACATACCACAATGCACCTGTGTCTCCATCCACTTGGCATTCCTATACAAGAATGAACATAAACAGATATAAATGAACGATCAATTCTCACTTGCTAAGAAAGACTATAAAGCTTACATATAAATCCTTTGTTAACATACTTTATAGGCTGTATCAAGTTCCAAGGAAAGGACATCTTCATCAAAGGGAATGAAGTGTAACGGAAACTCCCCAACATTCAGTAATGCAAAAACTCCCTCTTCCTCGAGGACCTAAAATCATGCAAAAAAAGCTTAAGCATCAATAAACCAAAGATCTTCAGTCTATCCTCAGATGCTCCATGGACAGCATTCAGTATATTAAACAAGATCTGTCATATACTTAGTTAAACATAGACAAAACTTGAAACCTTTTAACAATTGTTTACAAGTTACAGCGCTCAGATCAACAGCAGCAGCCCTAGGGCCCCTGCTAAAAAAATAATTATTAACTTATATTTCCATTTTAACAAGATCAATAGAGACCTTGAAGCCAAAATTCAAAATGAAAAATGCAAAAGTGAACCCTTATGTAGACCCTATGTCCAAACCTTCTCGCAAACTACAGTGCGCCGAGGCATGAAATAGACAGAGTATTGCTTCTGCACATTTTTTCCTTTGTCATGCTTAATTTGTCCTGCAATTAGCTTCATTAAACTGATGCGTGGCCGAACAAGATACAAAACGTTTGTACAATCAGATTGCACTGGATCTGATGACAGATGAAAGAGATTCTCCACACCATGTTCCTGCACAAAACATCAGAAAACTAAGATGGACACAACTAGCAGACCACTGTAAGGTCAAAGATTACAAGAACCAATGAAATATGATCTGACTGTAGAAACAACGAATCTAAAACCTGACTTAGAAAAGTATAAAACCTGCAAAGTTGGCAATACTTGAAAAGGGCCTTTGGATAGTTATATTTGGCTTGTGACTTTGTTGTGTCAACCTTTCGTCATATTAAAGTCAAATACAACAGCATCAAAAATTTTCATGAAGTTATCTAACCACATAGAAATCTTATGGTCACTAAGCCAAGCATTTGCCGGAATATTCAGTCTGAATTGCTCATTGGCCAAACTAGAGAGGCACTGCTTCCACTTGCACTTTCAGGATCCACGCACCAAGGGGTTGCTTTTTGACTCCTTGACCCGCCCAGTGGGGATGTACGGCAGCTTGTTGGGGGCCAGACTTGTCGGATACAGAGTGGGCCCATGTGAAGCGGCTACAGGTTCTCATGTTATCACAGATGATTCGTGGTAAGTCATCCGTTCCTCACCAGATCATTCAAGCTGAGTTTGGGTCACCCCCTTTACAGCTAGATGCTGCATTTCAGGTCATCACATATCTGTACCGAGTTAGGGAATATAGGGATTATACCTCGGGGCGTAGCCATAGTTACCAGCCGAAATGGAAACGGAAGAAACGGAGTTTCCGGGCCCTGCCGAAACGGAAACGGAAGAAACGGCAATATGATACAATTTATGTATAAAAAATTATTTTTTATACATAATATAATTATCAATAGAGTGCAAATCATACATAATACAAATTACAATTATCTATACTTGAAGCTTCAGCCTTCAAGCATCAATGCATCATTCATGCCTCTATGATTCTAAATTCTTGAATGATGCTTCAATAATCTGAAATCAACATGTATCATGAGTCATGACTAACAAGTTTGGCATTACAAGAATCTGAAATTTAGAAGTTTGAAGTACTTTAAAGTTTAAACTTAGCACACAAGTTGAAACTTGAAACTTGAAAGTATCCAATGTCCAGACTCCATAGATGATCATGATTCATGATCCATGATCATGACTCATGACTCATGAGTCATGCAAGACTCAAAATAAAAGCACCCATGGATGATATAAAAAAAAGCAGCAGGACTACTGATCATTTGCATCATCCATGGACTCCTCGTCATCGTCATCCTCGGCGTCCTCAGATAAGCTTGAGGCATCTGTGTCACTGTCTGAAGAAGAATCATCAACATCAAGATCAGGACCATCGGGTGCAACTGAAGTACTAGCACCATCTCCAGATGGTTGAGTGTATGATCGTGTGTGGTGTGCTGGTGCTGACAGCTCCTCATACAACATGGTGTATATGTCCAGCTCCTCCCGTGGAATATCTGGTATGGCCTTCATCTTCTCCACGTCCACCTTGTCTACATTCACTTGGCGAGGTTCGGGGCAGCCGGCGGTGAACTCAAGGAGACGGAGGTTGCAATGACAAAACACCAACCGCTCCAATTGAGCCATGCTCAATCTGTTCCTCTTCTTTGTGTGAAAGAGGGCCCAAGTGCTCCAGTTCCTCTCACAAGGACCGGAACTGCAATCCTGTGAGAGAACACGTATAGCAAGGCGTTTCTGCCATAAGCCAATTAAGCCGAGATAAGTATCAGGAACTTAATAACTTTAAACATATTTGTAGTAGATAAAACTTCAAATTACTTAACGACTAAGCTCTAACTAGTGGCGTTGGAACTTGTCTCTTAGACTCTTACCAAAGTAGGAGTACAGTTGCCATATTTCTCCCACCAGGAGACAGGTTGCAACTGTGTCTCTCGGAGCCTAGCCGTAGGTCGACCAAAGGAGAGGTTGTGATTGCGGAACAATAGAAGTTCATCCTCCATTCTTCGTTGCATCTCCAAGTCACCACCCGTCCAATTTTGTAGATATTGTTGCATCCCCTCCTCCAACTCGTCATTCTCATATTGCTCTTGACTGCGCCAGAGCGGATGCAATACATGTGCCACCGCATGGATTGGGCGGTGGAACCAATTCCACCGCTTATTCCATATAGCACGGATGGACTCAACCCTAAATCATGCCACAAGAAATTAGAATGCATTATGCATGCAAAATTCATAGACTATAGATAATAGTACATACATAATATATATCTGAAAATTCCAGGCTTCATGATAACAAATTGCCATTTAGTAACTGCAATAATTATACATATTACAAAAGTAAAAAGTCTTACTTATCAGGCGATAGGGAAGTGTTTCTGTTGAGGGCCTCTCCAATCTTGTCCATAAACTCGTACAAGAGCCCTAATGTGCTTCCCTCCATGTCCGTGATGCGAAGCACCGTGTAGATAGGATTAATCGATTTGATTAATGCCTCCGCCTGATTCCACCAAGACTCATCCATGATCATGCGAAAAAATTTGATAGACTTTGCTTAGCCTCTATCATCCCAATCTCCCCACTCCCGAGACACAACCGTTGGCAACAAGCCCTGAGGCACTCGCACAAGCCTCTCCACCACTATGAACATGTAAGCAAACTTTGGGGCTGGAGGTTTCAATAGCTCAAGGTCACTGTAAGCCCGATAGATGCTAAGGACTTTGGGTCTCTTCGTGACAAACTTCACGATACTGCGGGCTGTGGAGAAGATGGCATCAATCCAAGGTATCTTCCCTAGGTTCTCGATCAAAAGATCAAGGCAATGTGAAGCACAGGGTGTCCACACAATCTTAGGAAACTCATCTTCTAACATGGCACCCATTGACACACAATTGCTGCCACTATCTGTCACCACTTGCACCACATGCTCAACACCTATCTCCATAATGGCTGCCCGTAAATGCTCCCAAATATACAACCTTGTAATCACTGTACCTGCAGTGGAAGCGTCTATGGCTCTCAAGAACATGGTTCCCTTGCAAGAAGACACTAAAATATTGTACACATTCCTCTTGCGTGCATCTGACCATCCATCGCATAAGAGTGTGCATCCATATTTTTTCCAAGTCTCTTTCAAGGGCTTCATTTGGTCTTCCACACATTCCCTCTCTCTTCTTAGCTCTCTTGTCCGCAAGGCCTCATATGTAGGCCCTTCCCATTCATACCCAATGCGGCTTACGGCTCTCATGGCCTCCCTCCATCGTGTAGTCTTCGCCACATGAAAGGGTATTGCACACTGTATGAAGAGCTTTGTGAGCTCACTAGTGGCCTCCTTAACTGCTTGCTTTTGCAAGCGTGCTTGAATGGTAGACCTTTGCAGTGATCCTCTTTTCCCCGCACTAGCATCCACACTAATTGATCCATGTGGCAAGGGTGTTCTTGTAGCACTAGGACCCGCGCTCGATGTAGTTGATGTCCCTCTACTTCTCTTTGCAGAACCCAATGCGCTGGCATCATCCAATGGCTCAGTGTCAGCAGCCTCTTCTTCATCTTGCAGCCCTTGTCCTCCACTTTTTGCAGCCAAGGCTGCCATACGCACACGCTTCCATTCTGTTAGGCCACCTTTCACTGGAGTAGGCACGAACTCACAAGGTCCTTACATCCTTGCTGGGAACACCTGCTAGATGGTCTTTCACCCGTGTGACAGACCCCGTTTTGCTTATGCCGCAATAGTTGCATCTCCACTTCTTGGAGCCACCGCCTCCTTTATAACTATCCAGGAGGGAGACGTGGACCCAATAAGCATCTCTCGGCATTGAGGAGGATGGAGAGGTGAGAAGGAGGATGGAGAGGTCACAAGTGAGAAAGGATGGAGAGGTAGAAGGAGGATGGAGAGATAGAGGTAAAAGAGGATGGAGAGGTGGAAGGAGCCTGGAGGATCAGAGGTAGAAGTGAAGGAGGATGGAGAGAAGGAGGATGGAGAGGTAGAAGGTAAGATTAAAGAGAGGATGGAGAGAAGAAGGATGGAGGGATGGAGTCTGGAGAGCAGGCTGCCAAGCTGCAGCTTGCAGGATGGAGAAGATGGAGCAAAGGATGAAGAGGATGGAGAGAGAAGGATGGAGGTCCAAGAGCAAAGGATGGAGGGATGGAGAGAGCTTAGAGAAGGTGGAGAGAGCAGCAAGGATGCACAAGAGGAGTGGAACGGGCGGGAGGCGGCGAAAGATGAAGAGAGGCGGCGCTTGGCAGCCTGCAGGATGGAGAAGATGGAGCAAAGGATGAAGAGGATGGAGAGAGAAGAATGGAGGTCCAAGAGCAAAGGATGGACGGATGGAGAGAGCTTAGAGAAGGTGGAGAGAGCAGCAAGGATGCACAAGAGGAGTGGAACGGGCAGGAGGTGGCGAAAGATGAAGAGAGGCAACGAAATCGCGTTTTTAGGGTTTAGGGCAAAGCACGTTTCACGAAACGGTGTTTCTTGACGAAACGCCGTTTCCGTTTCGTCGTTTCCGTTTCTGCCCACGAAACGGGCGTTTCGTGCAACTATGGGCGTAGCAGGCTACCATGGATAGCTCTATCCTCTTCTATGGCACTTGCAGCAGGAGGAGATCAGAGGTGCTGGTATGCACGTGGTTTGAGCGACTGGGGCTCCACATGGATAGACTACCTCCCTTCCAGTATAGCATGGATGCTCCGTTTTCTCCCCTCTTATCACACAAGGTCAACCAGGTTATCCGTGAGGATCTACTACAGCTACACACTTTTCGGACCTGGTTGGGACCAAGTGAACTCCCAGTGAAGCTTAGCTTCTACAGAGATCACTTCTTACATATCACAGCGAAGGGTTTCATTGACCCACCAGGATACACACAGATTCACCTACCCCACTCGTTGAGGATCTTCTCTTGGTCTCTTCACACAAACTTCGCATCGAGAGCGGCAGAGCAGAGCGACTACCCAGGGAGCGGCGCAGATGCACACAGTGTGACATACAGGAGGTTGAGACAGAGGAGCATTTCATCTTCAGGTGTCCTGTGTACTATGAGATCCGAGGACGTTTCCACTGCCTCTTCAAGGATAGTTATGGGATTTTAGCCCGTTTCTTCTCCTACCCAAACCAGCGGTGTTTGGCAGGTTTCATTCATGAGGCACTTAGACACCGCGAGAGGATACTCCGAGCACAGAGATAGGAGCAAACTTCTTGCTCAGTTGATCCCTCTCAGAGCTCTATCACGGAGTTCTTTCAGCTAGATCACATGGACCCCAACAAGACGAGGCCTCGACATGACCGTGACCCAGAGCCCGTGACCCAACAGCCCAAACAAAGGTTTGACATACAGATCACACTTGGAGACATCCCCTCCTTGTTTAGAGTCGGATCCCGACCGACGGGGGTCACAGTAGCCCTGGTTAGACGCAGAGCTACAACCAGGAGACGTGCCAGGACCGCACCTCTAAGTGGCCAACAACACTCTATTGCCGACTTCATGCCTCCACTACCTCATCCATCTTGATATCTTGCTATTGCTGAGGATGATGATGATATTGATGATGATGCTGAGATTGATATATAGTTGACCATCGACATGACTGTGTTGTACTTAGGACTTAGTACTGCCATTCTGCATTTTTGCATTTTTTGCATTTTGCATTTTGCATTGGTATGGATGCTCGTTTAGTAGCTCCACTACCACAGCTTGTTGTATCAGGATTTTCACAGTCTCATAGACCCATCAGTCTTCCGAAGACTTTAATAAACTTTCCATTCCTTTTCCTTTCTAAACATTTGGACTAAATCTCTAACAAAAGTTACTCTCTTTCCAGAAGGCTTGGGAGGATAGGGACCAAGGAGGGTAGGGTGGGAACAAAGACCCTCACATGATCGGTACCAAATTCAAGTGCATCTGATAACATGAGAACAAGTGTTCAAAAATCAAATAGCGCGTTGCAGTATTCATCAATTTCTAGATAAAGTACAACATGTAAGATAAAGCACATTTATCTACAAAAAGAGTTTTAAGGCATCTAGAATTCTGAGTGCTCCCAATCTGTGGACTTACAATACCCAAGGCATCGGATGCTCACATACAAAACCAAGACACCCAAGCAGAGATTCTTTAAAAAAAGGAAACCTGTTGCAATGTTTGAATCCCTCAATAGTCTCATAGTCCACACACAATAAACAGAGCCTCAACAATAGTTCAGTGTGCAGAGTGTTCCATGAGGTGAAAGTGGATGAAGTCTGACACCATACCCACCATAGAATTGGGACGTTTTCCCTCAAGCCACACGGGACACAGGCTATAACTCCACACGCATCATATAAGTAGGCTAAGTGCCATATTGAAAAAAAGCCTTTTACCAAACCAACCAACTACTTTGTTTTTCATGCTGCAAAGGGACAAACCTATAGAACTTTCTTCAAATCCTCCTCAAACAAATAAGAAGTACCAACAAAAATTATGTGTAACAATTAAATAGCATATCGGGTGAGTCTTGTGAACCGTGACACCACATAATTCATTCACATTAACATCATTTCTAAGATGTGCAAGGGATCCCATGAACCCGGAAAACTATAGGACTATTATGATTGGGCATGTCATGTCCAATATCTATGCATCAACACACAAGTTAGCCAATTTGCAGAGCTCCAAGGACTCAAAGCTGCTGGACAGGCAGGCTTTCGTGCTGATCATGCGACTCTAGATCACATCCTCACACTCAGAGGTGTCATTGAGTAGGCCAGAGCACAAAGATAGAGGGTTTATTGCTGCTTTGTGGATTGTCGCGAGGCTTTTGACACAGTACCTAAAGCTCGCCTCAATTAGACGCTTGCAAGATGTGGGATACAGTCAAGAGATTGTTGGGCAATCATGGCTCTCTATGAGAGGGTCTCAGAATTGGTTTTCAGGATGCACCGGTCATGAAATTATTCATTCCTGTATTTTTTTCCCCATGTTCATTAGTATCCACATTTTACCATACAAGACTTTGATCCTCTCTATTTTAATTTTTTGGCAAAGGGACTGACATTGATGGCATCTTCAATGGAAGCTTTTTCATAATTTTTCATTTCAGTCATTAGCAAGTACTCAAAATTTAATTTACTCCTTCTACAGGGATGCTTCCAGCGAAATCAGTCATAATGTATGCATCATTGGGTGGGGAAGCACTTCTTCATTCCTTAAACGAGGTAAGTTTACAAACCACATAAACTAAAAGGAAAGTTGAGACAATCCCAGGGTGTCCATTGATGCTTTTCCCAAATTTGGCTTTTCTAGATTGATAAACCTTAAGATTCACATCTTGAGAAGCCTGACTCGTAGAATTTCACTGCATTCCAATTCTCTTTCCCAATGCATCTGTCCAATTCATCTACGGTCTGAACTTTGAAGCCTACCCTTCTTTGGCTTATTTGTCCTTTTCAAATCAAAACAATGGACCTATGTTGGTCCTTTCAGCTTAGAGAACCTCCATTTCTTCTTATCAAATTAACAATAGGTCTAGAGTTTGTAGACTACATTTACTTGTCTAAAACTTATCCCAAAGTCTGGAGTTAACATGTAGGTGAGGTCAACAAGTTTGTGGAAATTTTTGATAATCTCAAGGAAATTGGATGCAAGCACGGGGTAAATTTCAGGTGTCTTTAGGGTGCGTGAAGGCTGTAGGCCATCCCTTCCACCCTCTCCCTTTCCCCTCTTCCCCTTCATCTTTCCCTCTCTAGCCTTTCTTCCCTCTCTTCCTTTCTTCTTTCCCTTCCTAGCTTCTTCATTCTTTCTTCTCTAAGCTAGCATTGCGGTGATTATTTGTTTGACGAGGACCTCCATGTCCATTTGGATTGCCAACAGGATGGGGGAAGCGTGGCATCCATCCACCCCCCACATGAGCTTGCCAACCACCACCCTAGTCTCAAACCGCTTTGGTTTGACCCATATCCGGGATTTGGACTAGAGGGGAGGGTAGGAGAAGAGGGAAGAATGCCCCAAAGAATGCTAACCGACAGCGGGCTCAATACAAATAGCGAGCGAGGCGTGTCCTTAGAAAGACACCCCTCCCAAAGTGAGCAGAGGGACGATATCCCTCTCACAAGCTGCCACCTCTATTATGTCACGGGGGCGTGAAATTCTAAGTACTTTAATGTACTACAAGACCGTGACAACTTTGGTTTTAAAAGTCCAAGCGTGGGCTTAATAATGTGTAATTAAACGCGGCATGGTGCCTAGCACATAAGCATAATTAATCCCTAGGCCCAAAGGCATTCCAAGGAATTAAAAGAGTGGTTGTTGGGAAATGATGATGTGGCATTTTTAATGGGCCCCCTAGAGGGCCATGTACCTTCAGTGGCCCCCCTAGAGTTCCAGGTGGCTCTAGTGCCTTCTACATGCTCCTTTGCCATTCCTGGACCTTCCTGGGCCTTCTAAACTTCACATGTGTGGTTTTCTCTCTCATCTTCTCCCTTTGTTGAGATTTTGGACTGGTTTTTCAGCCTCCTTTAGCTGAATTCTGTTTTTTTTCATAACTCCTCACCCGTTTGGATTCCTCGACTTCCGTTTGGCCCGATGGCTTCCCCTCTGCCTCCCCTTCGTAGTGATATGCTTTTCCCTCCGTGCGTTTGGTAGAACGGGCAGAGCTGAGCACTTCTTTTGCTGGTCAAATTTGCAAAAGTGGCTTTTTCTGGACCTTTTTGCTTCTACCACCTCCTAGGCCTCTCCTCTTGCAAAGCTACAGCTTTCTATTGAATTTCGAGTGGTCCCACGCGCTGGTTGACTGGTTTTTCTCAGTTTTGGACGACTTTCCGGCAATGAAACTTCTCCAAAACCTTCTCAATGCATTCCTCTTTGAAGCACGCTTCTTTTGAGCCCAAGAACTCCCATTTCTTCGCGACAGAAGTGCTTCTTTTCGCATTTTTCAGTGGAATTCTTGCTGGTCGGCTCTTGTAAATGCTCTTTCTTCATGCCTTTGCACTCCTCTTTGGCTGAGAATGCAATTGGGCATTGGCTACTATGTCCTCTTGGGGATTGAGAACTTGGTTCGAGTTTTCAGGGCTTGGTGAGTTGTGATTTTGCTGCTACAATTTCTTTTTGCCATAAGCTATTGGTTGGCCTCGTGTGCTGCCTCTTTCTTGGCTCACAGGTGCCCAGGCAGTGCTACATGAGTCATTCTTTGGTTGGGTACTTTGCTGATTTTATTTTGGAGCTTTGAAAAGCTTTGTGAATGCCATCTGGAAACCACTCAAAGAGAGTGCAGCTGGGGTGCAGTGTGATTGCATCTGGATAGCCAATGGAATTGCACTCGGAAAAGAGAATGCCTTTGGGTTGAGCCTATGGGTTAAGTGCACTTATGTGATGGTGTTCTATGCTTGAAAGCCTTGCAAAGGCTTAGTGAATTGGGGCTGTGTGCTCAGTTGCAGGGAAGGTCTCCCAGATGCAACTTGTAATCATTTCACTGTGAAATATAAAGAAATACCGAAAGGGGCGCCACGGTGTTTGGGGCCAATCGGGTGCACTTGTCTATGTTTGTTGAGCAAGGGCATTCTAGCCTCCATCCCTTTTTCAGTGGTTTTGTTTGTGAACAAATGGGTAAATGCCAAATGGTGATCATGCAATGGTTAATGGTTGTGATATATGCTTTGTGAGCTGTAAATAAGTGCTGAAGTGATTAAAGGTTTAGTTCCACTGCCCTCTGAGTGATTAGAGGCCGGTTTCAATCTCCTGTAGGACATACTATTAGCTAGCACTAGAATGAGGTTAGGTCCTAGCAGAGCACCCATTGAAAGGGGTCCTTGGGTCCTTTAGAACTACTTAACTCTATGGTTAATTTTATACAAGACCCTGTGTGTGGGTACCATTAAGTTAGGGAAACCCACTCCAACGGACACCAAGACCTAGAGAAAGCCTAAGCCTAGTCAACCCCTACACCTCGACTAGTTGGTATCAGTGGTATGGGACGTACATGCTTGGGAGAGGACATGAACTTGGCACTGGCCTAGCCTCACGCTCGGTGGGGGATCCGACGTATAGGATTTATGTTTGGGAAGTGAGCTCGCCAACTCCCCCTATGTGGTCCTTGTTAACATTGCTGTATTTGAAAAACATGAAGGAGAAGATGAAATCCATCCAATACCAATCACAAGCATTAGCGTACAGGCAAGCTATGACAAATACATCAAATAATCAAGCATTGCATGTGATCGATGTAATCACATAATAGTCATTTCCATCAAAAGAAAAAAAATCATTAGAAGAATGATAGCTACATGGCAAAATAACAATAACTACATAAAAACATCCTCAAGTTAGCCATTTTGGTATAGGCAGCTTCAAGCTACCCTAACCAGGTCATAGTAAAGCTAGTTTCCAACATCAAACGATACTGAATTGGAGGAACAGAAGAGCTGAGCCCCAAGAGAGCAGGGTGGGGGGGGGGGGGGGATTTTGAAAGGGCCAATGTTGGACTGACAAGAGTAGCAGATGTACCTTTAAAACAGAAGTTTGAGCGATCAAGGCAAGTGGCCCACTCAACTTGGGATCCAAGATTAGCAACTTTTTTCCAAACATCTGCAAAATTTGAAGAAATCGAAACTGATTAAAATAAAATGGTGGCAATTTAGTATTCACAACAGATATCTTTCCCAAATCTGCAAATATGGAAGGGAAAAAACAGCATAAAGTGTGGCAGTTCTCAAAGTAGATGTGCAGAAAAGACATCAACGTCAGAGATATTTGATAAAATCCTAGATAGAAGCAAAGCCATTTATTTTGACAAAAGTATGAGCTACAAGATCCCAAGATAGGCTATTAAAAACACCTCATTGCCCTCCTACGAAAACTTCATCTTGCATTGCATGTAAGAACCTAGGGAGCCGGGTTGCAAGCCCATAAGCATGTGTTGAGGCTATGACTTACTCAGAACCATAAAATGCATACCTTCCAAAGACTGAAATATATCCCTATCTTACCCGATATTAGATTGTTGAACAAAGCTCTTTAAAGAAGACAGACCAAAATGTCAGCAACAACAGTCAATCCAAATAGTTCTACTCCACAGAAACTTGAAAGACAATGGGAAAGAATTCAAAACAGCAAAGGCTATTGCCAAAAGCTTCTAGTAAGGCTTGCATATTCAATGAGGATGTTACAGTTCTGGCACTACTCCACGGTTTGAAGCATTTGATATCCCCAACTTGTTAGACCGCATAGTAGCATGATAAAATGTATTTCAACTTTCCCCCACATCGTTTGTGAGGGGAAGAAACAGCACTGGCACCTTTGAAAAAGTAGGACCTAAAGACTCGTGTTGACTATTGTAGTTAAAATTGGCCTTACGCAAGCAGAGAAAAGTGGGCACGGTTCTTGAATCTTTCAAAGCACCTAAAAGACTGCAAACACTTATGGAAAGGGAAGCCATTGCAACAAATTGCAGCATCCGGCCCATAAAAAGAGAGGACTTAAATGCAGCAAGGTCAGATGCACCAACATAGAAGCACGGTCATATCTGCAACCTCATAAGGATAGAGGCTTATCCAGATTATCCTCATATGTCACCTGCTTAAGACTGCACAAATGTATCTCCCTCTCTATAGGATCCTTTCCTGCCATTGAATAGCTGAGCATGTCCCTGACGAACCAACAGCTATCAGACTCTAGTTTGAAGTTCATCTTCTCTGCTCTGTCCTGTCTCTTACACAACTCCGTTTCACAGCCTTTATGACAGATTTCCTTGACCGTCATGCTTCCAATGTCACTCATGGTTGAAATGTGCCTGATACTTGGTCTGACCTACTCTTTTCTTTCCCATGCTAGGAGTTAAGCACAGGTGCCTGCTATTCTCACACTTGGTGGACTTCATATTCACCAATCTGTCCCTCTTGACCTTGAGTTCACCTGATGGCTAACAGGCTCACATGGACGCCTTGCAGAGCAGTTTGCAAGTTGGACAAAATACACCTTACTTAGGGGTAGAGAAGTTCCATATTTCTGTTTTCAAGTAAAACTGAGTGTAGAGCTTCCATATTTCACAATGAAACATGTACCAATAAATTTTAAAAGAAACTAAACCCGCTCTATCTTGAGCTTCAAGGTCCATTTATGAACCTACGAACTTATTTTCATCAATCCTCACAAACCCTAGGGCTTGCTCTTGGGCGGTTCAGCATGTCTTTATCAAGAGTGGACAGCGATAGAAGAAACCGAAGGATCAGAGGATTTGCCACTGTGCCGATTTAAGGAGGTCCCACTTCATTTTCAAGGCTCCAGAGAAATCAGAGGAAGGCATTTGTAGGTGCTTATGTAGATTAATACACCAACCGATTAGAAAGCTTCGGCGATCTGTATCAAGAGATGACTAGTCATCCACATACAGTCCTCCAGCCCCACAACCTTTCTTCACCTCCTACAGATACTTGACTAATATTTCTGTGTAGGATATTTAGGAGAAACGTGACAATGTAGCATTACTCCTTTGTCCATATGATGTAATTTCTTAAGGACATCTGACGTTAAAATGTAGCCACATCAATAATGTATGTGCAGGTAGTATTCCATTAAAAGATCATACATGAAAAGAACGGAAAATACATTCCCTGACTCTGAAAACCATTATGAAACCCCAACAACATGACAGCCCCCAGCTAGAGAAATAGGATTGAACTCTGAGATCTGGAGATCGACTAGATAAAGTTGTCATCGCACAAACCCATCAAGTTCACTGGTATTTTTTTGAGGGGGAGCTGAAATAAAAAGGAAGCTTACTGAATCTAAGGCTCGGACCAACTCCTTTAGAGCTTTATCCCTGGGAAACAATAAACGGAATGCCAGAATTAGAGAGGTGTCCAACAGTTTCGAAGAGCAAAATAAAGTGAGGTCAGACTGAGCACCTGAGAGCGGAAAGATTGATGGGAGAATTGTCAAGGTTGGGGAGCTGCGCCATGGCAACCGCCCTTGAATTGCAAAGAGATCGGCTAATGATTCATGCAACGTTGGATCTCGGCTCGTTGTGGAACATCTTTCAAAATGCTATTTATATGTGAAGCTTAATGTCCCTCCTGTGAGAATCTCCAGGGTGGCGATCACCATTTCTCCAAATAGCAGGTTTGGAACTCTTTTGTGCATGTCAACGTGTAATTCCTTCTCATCTACTTAACACTTTTTAAACAAGTTCAAAAATGGCTCCTTTGGTATACAAAGTGGTAAAATATGTGTGTGTGTTGCATTAGAGGGAAAAGTGAAATCCAATGCTTATTGATCATTATCACACAATGCTTATTGATCATTATCACACAGCCTAATCCGACTAGTTATCCATTAGAGGGAAAAGCGGAATCCATTGCTTATTGATCATTATCACAAAACCTAATCCCACTAGTTATCCTTTAGAGGGAAAAATGGAGTCCAATGTGTATTGATCATTATCGCAAAGCCTAATCCCACTAGTTATAAAGCCTTTTTGCACTCGTTGTCTAAGTCACAGCATTTGACCCACTTGGGTTAGCTATAGTAATGGAAATTATCTTTCTTGGTATAGAAACAGTCAGAGGGATAAACCTAAGATATGCAATCATACAAGATGGGTTCACAACATGGGCTCAACTTTACAATATGTGTCCATTATATAGGGTTTTAAATCTAGAAAATTTGCATAAATATACATGCAAAATGAGCTTTTTAGTTGACAAATGTAAAATTGGGAAAGGAATATAGGATCCATATGTTAATAGGGGTTTAAATATTACTCCTTAAATGCACATTATGTGTAAGATTTCCTAGTGTTACTCCTTCAATGCACATTATGTGTAGGATTTCCTAGTATTACCCCTAGTACCTCTCCAATGACCCAAAGTACCAATGATGCAGTACCTCATAGTTATGTCCCACCTTGGGAGCAGTGCCAAGCGCCTATAATGGCTAGCTTTACTCCAATACTTTGCTACTAAGGACAGTCACAGTCTCAGTGGGGAAGTATGTAACCAACTTTAGGGGCAACCACCACGTCAACATGCCACATCAGTAATTGGGTACAAACCAACTAATGCCTTCATTGGGCATTCAGCCATCTATGAGGACGTTCGAACCTAAAACATGCCAAAGGAGGTTGCCATTGAGCATTGATGTCTCTTGGATGGTACAAACCAATGTTGTGTCATGTCTTCTCAGGATTACCGATCTCCCTTGAAGTGATTTTCCACACTTTGTTTAGAACTTTGATCAATGTATTCACAATGTATTCGGCGCTCTTAGATCCATCTAGTTGTACAGAGTTTGAGTTTTTGATACTCGGCTCATTTTTTATGAATAACTCTGGTCATGCACTCGTTGTGGATGGAATGCTTGCATAGTTTCTAGAAACTCCCCAAAACACCACTTTTTTTTCATTTCACCATTTTCATTTCTACTCCCGTTCCCATTTCTGCTTTTCTCATCCCTATAATTACTTGTAAACTCCTCAAAACTCTAAACTCTTATTGCTTCCATTTTTGTTGTTTCTATTTTTCCATTTTTCGTAACTATGGATGCCCATTGCTCGTAAAATTATTGTCAAAATCTATGTCATCAAGGCAACATTCCATGAAGGTTCTATGCCTTCTAGCATTCAATGCATCATGCAATTGGTTCTAACTCAATCCCTCCAAGAACAATGAGATCCGCCTTGTTTGAGTAGCTTCTTGATTGGATATTGGATGTTCAAGTTCTTGAGATAATTGAAATAATCTCTCATCGACTCATGTTCAAGCCACTTGAATTGATACAATTGGCTATGCTTGACACCTATCTTTAAGGTTGTTGTGAATGCTACTTCCAAATCTTCCATTGTCTCTCTCTACTACTGGTCTTTTAGCATTTGGAACCAAAGCAATGCATTAATTCCTAAGGTCAAGCCAAAAGAATCTATCATGGTTCTAAAATCAAAGACTAATTCAACAACACAAACTTGCCTGAAAGTAGCCAAATGGCTACAGGGATTCCTAGATCCATTGAACCTTGAAGCAAGTTTCGCTATTTGTGAGGATCTTATTCTAAAATGGCCCTATTGTAGCACTATTAAACATATTGCCAACTACTTTATTTACTTTTATCACATAGACTATCACCTTGAAATCTCTATCCAACCTTTATCAGTTTGAGTGCAAACCATTGTGCTTTGCTCGATTGCATGATTAGCTCCACCCAAGAAGTCATCATCGTCCTCCTCTATACAAGAGTGTGCTCTTGTTTCCAACACCACCCAACAAGGAAATCAAGGGAAGGGAACAACAATCCCAAGTTAATATGCTACGTGGACCATCCTAAAGACAGTCTAGAGAAAATTGCCCCAAGGTATGTGTAGATTGCCCAATCTCCATAGGCTCATTTCAGTATGTGAAGCTATGTCGATGGAGCACCACTCGTGAGGTATTGAAAATCATAACCTTGGTCTTTCCAAGGTTGACTTTCTAGTCCCTCTCCCTATAAAACACCTCAAGGGCATGTGAGTGCTTCTGGAGACTTGCTGCTGCAAATGAGGATATGAGTATTATGTCATCAGCATAGAGCAATATAAGTACCATCAGGTCAGCAACAAGTAGTGATCCCTCTCCTCTTAAACTGTCAATGAAGGTATGTGGGGGTTAAAGGTCATTGTGCCTTTACCCTGGTTATGTACAATACTCAAACACATATATAAATGAATGAAAAAGAAGATTAGGGTGGTTCTGCACCCACCAAAACCTGTGTGGCTCTCTGTTTCTCTCTCTCCCTCTTTCTTGCTTCCATTGAGAGCACTCTCAACTGGTATCAGCACCGGGGTGATCTAGCTGAGCATGCGTGAATACCTGGAAGCTCAGCAGCTCTGTGGGAGGAAGGAGAAGCTATGTGGGAAGCTTTGTGGGTGACTTTACTTGCATCCGAGTGAAAAGAAAGGGTTTCAGCCTCAGAAGCCGAGGGGTACTCAGTTTTCAAAGTCATATAAAGGCAAATCCCCATTCACACTCGAACAGATAGCTGAATTTCGTAGAGATGGGAAATGCTTTAAGTGTGGGAAAGAGGGGCATATGGCTGCCCAGTGCCCTGTCACTTTGGCTTTGTGAAGTGGTTTTGAGAGCCTGTTAAGTGTTTTCAAAGAAAAAGTCATTTTTTGAGCTTTTCCCTGTTCCGTTCGATGACAGAGACTTTGTATTGACTTGTAGAGGCAACTATTGCTTACTTTTGGTGTCCACTTCACTTCAAGAGCTTGGAAACACCTTCATTCTTGAATCTGGGATCATTTCATTGGATTTCTGACTCACTGTGTTAGTTTCTGCGTTTTTCTACCTGGGTGTTGGAACTCAAGTTTGGAGCAACCATTTGCAGATCTATCAGTTCCAGTGGACTCATGAGGTCCTAAAACTTCTATGTTGCTCATCATTCACACTCCGGTGGAGTTTACAAACAGCTCTGTTTCCAAAAACGTTTTTCAGTCCGTGTGTTGGACCCAGTGATTGAGACCACGGTTTCCAAAACCGTTTGTCCCATTGCGTTCCGGACGCCCAAAAACCCCTACCTGTCAATTCTTACGCAATTCGGTGGAGGATTTTCAGAGTTATAGATCTCTGTGTATTCGATTTCGTCTCTCTGTTATGCATTTTTTCATTCTAAGGTTTTGAAACCTTAGATTTATGCCACAAGTGTTGACTCCCATTTCTCACTCATCGGTTGGGATTTTGGAGTTCCGACAGAAGAGAGATATTTGCAAATTCTCTTGCTGAGTCCGATTATGCAATGGTGCCCATGTTTTGAGGCATCTCAGGTTTTATTTTTAGTAGCGGTCATTACCGTGGGACCATGATTTCTTGAGCATACCTTATGCAGATCACTCTAGTTGCAGTTTGAGCAGTGTACGCTCATTCGTGGTGTAGTGGATGATTTATAGGTCATTTGGATGCATTGCGGTCCTTATTGGATGCGTTGATAGGCCCATATTGCCTTGTGGGATGCTATTTTTATGGGACGCTTTGCACATGGATGCTATTTTATGCTGAGGGACAGCTTTGACACATTGCAGGTGATGCACTGATAGTGTTATGCTCTCTTGGATGAGATATTATTGATGCATATGCCCATGGACAGTGTTTATGCTTGAGCCATTTGGCACTTATTGGCATTTTGGATTACCATTGCAGTTGGCATTTTCTTTTGGGCCAGATTTGCTCATATGGATGCATAGTACATGCACATGAGTCAGCTGCATCTTTTGATGCTTTTGAGTTTTGGTGATATTTCAGTCTATTGTGGCATACACATTTGGGTGCACTTGGTATTTGGTGTGATTCTCTCTTGTAGGCACTAGCATTTGGGATTTTTGCTTCATTTGCATCATGGCATCCTCTTCCATGTTTGAAAAGGAGTTTTTTAGCATTAAAAAGTTTGATGGGACAAACTTTTCTTTGTGGAAAGAACAGATAAGGGATGTGCTTATTCAAAAGAAGCAGATTAAATCCTTGGCAGGGATTGAAGCTAAGCCTCCAAATATGTCTAAGGATGATTGGAATGAGTTGGATGCATTAGCAAAGTCTACTATTAGACTTCATCTTGCAGAGTCAGTTTATTTCACAGTAGTAAATGAGCAGACTACAGAAGATTTATGGAAGAAACTGTGTGCCACTTATGAGTAGGAAACTGCCTCTAATAAAGTTTGCCTCATGAAGAGGTTGTTTGAGCTACAGATGAAGGAAGGGGTCTCCATTGCTTCTCACTTGAATGAATTCAATATTATTTTCAGCTAGCTTTAGGCTCAGAAGATGAATTTTGATGCGGAGACTAAGGCAATATTTCTCTTATGTTCATTGCCATCCTCATGGGATACCTTCTGTACAACTGTCAGTAACTCTGCACCTGGTGGAGTACTGAAATTTGATGATGTTGTGGGTAGCTTGTTGGCCGAGGAGATTAGACGGAAGTCTATGGACGACAACAAGCAGGATGCAGCCTTAAATGTGCAAAGGGGCAGATCACAGTTCAGGTGGAAGTCCCAAGAAAGAGGGAAGTCTCGTAGCAAATCCACGGCACGAAACATTGAGTGTTACCACTGTAGCAAGAAGGGCCATATGAAAAAGGATTGCTACAAGCTGAAAAGAGAGCAAAAGGATAAGAAAAAGAATGCAAATTGGGGTGCAAATCAAAAGGAAGAGAGTCCAAGGGAGGACAAAGGAAAAGTGAAGATCCAGGAGATCAATGCAGTCTCACATGATAGTGACAATGACATTCTCTTCATGTCTAGTTTATCTGCAGAGTTGCTTACCACTTCAGATGATGCATATTCCCAGGATTGGATTTTGGATTCTGGTGCTTCATTCCATGTTACTCCCCATAGGGAATGGTTCTCCACTTATGACAGTGGAAAGATAGGTTGTGTGCATCTTGGAAATGACTATGCATGTGACATAGTGGGAGTAGGTGACATAAAGTTTTTTTTGCAAATGGGTCTGCATTTATTTTGAAACATGTGAGACATGTGCCTAAGTTGACCAAGAGTCTTGTTTCAATGGGTCAGCTAGATGATGTTGGTTTTCACACCACTTTTGGCTTTCAGAGTTGGAAAATTCAGAAGGGCTCTATGCTTTTGGCCAAGGGTGCCAAGTATGGGACTTTGTATCCCTTACATGTATCAGGGGTATTTGATCATGTTGTTGCAATAACCGAGCAGCCAAGCACTTCTTTGTGGCATTGTAGGTTGGGCCACATGAGCCAGAATGGAATGAAACTCTTATGCCGTTTGGGTTATGTACCGCATTCGAGTTTCTCTGATTTTGAATTTTGTGAGCACTGTCTCTATAGGAAGCAAACTAAATCAGCCCATAAAAGAAGGGGAAAGAAAGAGTTTGAAAAGCTTGATTTGGTGCATTCAGACGTATGTGGTCCCATGCCTACACGGTCATTAGGCGGGGCTGAATACTATGTGACATTCATTGATGATGCAACTAGGATAGTGTGGGCTTATACTATAGCTCAGAAGAGTGATGTGTTCTAGGTATTTCAGAAATGGCTGGCCTTGGTTGAGAATCAGTCAGGTAGAACACTTAAATGCCTACGGACTGACAATGGTTGAGAGTATCTCTCTCATGACTTTCAGCATTTCTGTGATACACATGGGATTAAGAGGGAGCTCACATCCCCTCGTACTCTAGAGCAAAATCCAGTTGCAGAAAAGATGAACAGTACCATTCAAGAAAGGTTGCAATGCATGCTTTCCAATGCAAGTCTTTTTTGTGGTTTTTGGGCTGAGGCAATGAAGACTGCAGTGCATGTGATCAATAGATCACCTAGTAAGAGTTTGGATGGTGGTATTCTTGAAGAGGCATGGAGTGGCAAGAAGCCCTCTTACTCTCATTTGCGTATATTGATACTCTCCCAACATGGACACCGCTCTACCAACTAACAAAAGAATTCCAAGTGGGGAAAAAATGTCTCTATATTATCACATAGAAGTAATTTCCAATACAGCTAGCCAATGATTGAACCATACATAGAGCCCAAGGGTTGACCATAACAAGTGTCACATTTGACCCACACAATATTTCCACACATAGACTGACTTACAATTTCATTCAATGCACACCAAGATGATATTCTAGCAAGAAACAATCTCATGGCTGCTGATATCTTATGTCTCCAAGAAAGAAGTCCTACACAACCAACAATTTCCCTTCTACCAACAATTCCTCTTTTGCCAAACTTCATTGCACTATCTTCGTTTGGAAATCATGGACTTATACTTCTATACAACCAGACATAGCAACTAATAAGCAATGTAATAGTAGCAAATGCTAGTGTTGAATTAATATGTGCCAGCTTTGGGAATGAAACCTTTGATAAGATTGAAATAATTGGCTTATACAAGGCACCTAAAATGAGTGTGATTACTTTCATCACAATTCTAGAAGACGCTCTTGCAAAGCTAGATACTACAAAGCCACCAGTCATCCTTGAAGACTTCAACATCAATCAACAAAGCTCAATGCAAGCATACAAAATCCTTGAAGCAATCCTTCAGTGCATATCATGCTCCATGATCATCGCTCATCCAACCATATACCAATCAATGTTGGACCACATTTGGACCAATCTGTACACACTCGGCATTCTAACAAGAACTACTTTTGCTATTGGTCTGACCACTTGAGCACATACATACTGCTTTCAAAGAACATATACTAGAATCTAAAAGAAGCATCAAAATTTTTCTCTAAAATATTGCCACCGAACTACCACAAATCCCCTTCAGATGCATTGACAAACCAACAAAAATCCATTTCAAATGCACTTGTGCCTTCAACTATCAATCAAATGGGTGGGTTTGATAGACTTTGAGACGGATCCTCTCAGAGTTCCGAAGATGGACCCAGTAGATCTCGGGATCATGAGACTCTCTGATGTTGCACCACATGTGACAGGATATGGGAGACGCTTACTCAATTTGAGAGCTATACATGACTTGATTATATATAATGGCCTCCACAAATGGCCGCTATCTAGGGGGCTTACCTGTTACCCACATACTACTTACTGTGGACTGCTTATTAGGCCCCCAGCCTTTGTGAAGATGAGGGTGCATGACCTCACAGTTCATCCCCTCCCACTCGGTGCATACCACTCTTACCTATCCTTCAGCATCATGACCGCACTATCGGATGTGGGACATGACCCCATGGCACCCCCTTAGGTTCGAGCACACTTTGATCATGATCTTGATGCCATATATATGAGCCACCTATCAGAGGTACTAGCAACACCCTTCAGAGATGATGTAGGTCTCAGTCACTCCTCCGACACACTTGTTGCATTGGTTCGGGATGCAACCATCAGCTCCTTTCCCACGACTTGCTCTACAATATGCCCTCAATGGGAATATGCCACAAAACCCATGGTTTGATGATGAGTGCAGAGAGAGAGTTGAGGTCCCACCTTGGCACACCTTGAGTGCAGAGAGTTGAGGTCCCACCTTGGCATAATAGATCTCGAGATGCTTGATGCAATGTAAGAGACGAGCTTTCTTATCACATAGGAGGGTTGAGATAGCTCACTCTTTTCGAGGAGGAGATCCCACCATTATATGGGGCCTTTTGACCAAGGGAAAGTCACCGATTCCCATCACATATTTGAATGTATGGCACACATATGTGACATCATTTTATGATGCTCCAGCTCAGCCCCTGCCAGACATGTCTTCCATCCCTAGGCCAGCCACTTGTATGTTGTTCACTAAATATAATGTGTAGGCATCATTAAATCAACTTCACAATTGGCAAGCCCAGGATCATAAGGGACTAAGAATTGAGCACTTTGCACATGGGATGGAGGTCTTGGCTCCAATCCTTGTGCAATTGTTTAACCAGGATGTTTGTCAACGATTTCCCTCCACTTGGAGCACCACCACCATTGTCCCAATGTACAAATTAGGGGACCACATGGCTATTGGTAATTATTGCACACTCATGATTGGTCATACACTTGCCAAGATCTATGGCTTGGTGCTGTGGAGAGAGATCAACAACTATATAGAGATGCATGGACAGTGGGCTTTAGGGCAGGTTGGGTTCAGGAGACAACACTCTACTTTATATACATATTCACTTTATGGGCCATCATTGAGGAGGCGAGGGCATTGTCCCAAAAAGTTTACACCTACTTTGTTGATTTTCAAAAGGCCTTTGATACTGCCACACGGGCTCGCCTAATCAGGAGGCTCCAAGAAATGCGGATCCCTAATATCATGATATGGGAGTGATGAGTTTAGACGAGACAGTTAGAAGCAAAGTATGAGCCCCATGAGGTCTATCTGATTGGTGGGTGGAGAGCACGATTGGAGTGAAACATGGATGCCCCCTCTCATCAACACTTTTTGGGCTTTATATTGATGAGATCACTACCTTGAGAGTGCTCTCAATGGAAGCAAGAACGAAAGAGGGAGAGAGAGAAATAGAGAGCCACATAGGTTTTGGTGGGTGCAGAACCACCCTAATCTTCTTTTTCATTCATTTATATATGTGTTTGAGTATTGTACATAACCGGGGTAAAGGCACAGTGACCTTTAACCCCCACAACCTCCCACTTAAAGGACAATGTGTCTTTAAGGGAGAACAACCAGTGAGCATACTATCCAATGCTCATCAATACATGACAATACTCAAACCGCTGACTAGGTAGACTCTTCGTCAACATATATGTAGGGTTATCATCTGTATGAACCTTGACAAGCTCTATGCGCTTGGTGCCTAACCTCAATGTGTTTGTTCTTTGCATGAAAGACTGGATTCCGTGCTAGCTAAATAGCACTCATGGAATCACTATGCAATGTCGGTACACCTGTATGAATCCCCAAATCTCCCACTAGCCGATCAAGCCATATAGCCTCCTTGCAACCCTCTGTGGCTGCAACATACTCAGCCTCTGTGGTAGACAAAGCAACGCACTTCTGTGTGCGAGACATCCACGACACTGCACCACCTGCAAAGGTGAACACATAACCAGAAGTGGATCTCCTACTATCCACATGCCCTGCATAGTCTGAATCTGTGTACCCAAGTATATGCATGTCTCCTCTACCAAAGCAGATGCACATCTCCTTGGTACCCTTCATGTACCTCATGATGCACTTAACTGCCTCTCAATGCCTCTTTCTTGGATTAGCCATATACTGGCTAACAACTCCCACTGCAAATGCAATGTCTAGTAGCTATCATAGCATACATAAGACTCCCAATTGTTGATGCATAAGGAACCTTGGCCATCCTGGCCCTTTCCTCATCTGATTTGGGACTATCTGTATGACTCAGTTTCACATATGGAGGTAATGGAGTACTCATTGCCTTCCCCCCCTCCATATTGAAATGCTGCAATACTTTTGTAACATCCTCTTTTTGTGAAAGCCAAAGGAGTTTCCTACTCCGATCACGCGTGATGCGCATACCAAGAATATGACCTGCAAGTCCCAAATCCTTCATATCAAAGGCCTCATGCAACTTGGCCTTTAATGCATCTAGCTCATAAGTATTCTTGCTAGCCAATAGCATATCATCCACATATAGTGCCAGGATTATCAGGCTATTATCCTTAGCCCTTTTAGTGTAGAGGCAGTGATCAATTTCACTCCTAAAACCCTAGGACCGAATGAAAGCATCAAACTTTTGATACCATTCTCTAGGCGCTTGCTTAAGACCATAGAGACTCTTCTTCAGCTTGCAAACTAAATGCTCTTTGCCCTTTTCTTCAAAGCCTTTCGGCTGCACCATGTAAATTTCCTCATGCAAATCCCCATGCAAGAAAGCTGTCTTGACATCCATCTGCATAAGCTCCATATCCTCTGCTGCCACTAGTCCAAGCATGCATCTAAGTGTGGTCATCTTCACGACCGGGGAGAATATCTCATCAAATTCCACACCCTTCTCTTGCTTGAACTCTTTAGCGACCAAACGGGCCTTGTACCTGGGCACATCATCACCTGTGACCTTCATCTTGTAGACCCATTTACATGGCAATGCTTTCTTTCCATGTGACAAAGAAACCAAGTCCCAAGTCTTATTCTTCATAAGTGAACTCATCTCTGATTGCATAGCATACTTCCACTTGCATTGATCCTCACGCATCATAGCCTCTCTATAGCAAGAAGGCTCCCCGCAATCAGTAAGCATCACATAGTCTACTCCTGGAACAAACCTATGAGGCAGTCTAGACACTCTGGATGATTTTCTCAAGAGCATTTTAGCTTGCTGTCCCACCTGCATATCAGCCACATTTGGCTCATCATTTCCACCAATAGATGATCCATCATCTACCCTTGATTGTATACCTGTGGGAGTACTTGGTGGTACCATTTCTTGCACATTTGGTGCATGGACAGCTTGCTGTCTATCAACATATGTAGGTGGATTCACATCCTGGAAAGTGATTCTCCTCATTTCCACATCCCTCATGGGTGTCTTATGCATCTTCTTTTCATTAAAGACTACATCATGGCTGCGTATGATCTTCTTTGCTTCTAGATCCTAGAGACGATAGCCCATCTCTCCACTTTCACCATAACCCAGAAAGATGCATTTCCTAGACTTAGGATCTAGCTTCTTTCGAAGCTCTTTCGGCACATGTGCATATGCCTCACACCCAAATATTTACTGCTATACTATGAGGTAGTGCCCATGCTCACTTGTGTGAAATGAAGCTTGATGTCACCATAGTGGACGAGGGGAGATCATTTCCAACACCCCCTATAAGAGAAACCTAAGAGAGAAGCTATCTGCAATAGAGAAGATGACCATAGAGCCAGCTACAAAGGAGGCTTTATCAAAAAGTGAATATGACCCAAGATTACAAGACCAAATTGGTAGGTATAGTGATGGACTCGGAGGAGTGATGTGACATGTAGGTGAAAGTCTCCACAGCAATGCACGTGTCCAAATTCAAGTCAATGTCTGCAAACAAAACCATGTGTTAGTGGCAAAAACCAACTCTAATACCACTCCATGAAAGAGTGATAAAACATGTGATGAGGGAATGTTGGGTGCAAGGGTCCCACTCCCTGCCCCATAGCTACCTCAATCTACCCACCATCCAAAAGATCCGGTGGGATAGTGAGTAGGGTCTCATACCTTGAACATGTTCAAGGTATATCACAATGCACGTTGCATAGAGGCCTATGTCCCCAATTGTACACATGATAGGACTTAGATGAGAGGAGCTCATTCCCAACATATACTTCTAGTAATGGAATCCATGATAACCAACTTTCTTATCAAATTTCCAAAGTTTATCCACTATATAAGGGACTAGTTAAACATGTAAAAGATTTATTGGCTTTTCTCTAGGTGACATAGATTGAAGTGTTTTTAAATTTATTACATTTACACTACATTAAAACCATTGTTGGGACTAGTGATTATGTCTACTCATGGGAAGGGTGCAAGAATTGATGAATACCCTTGAAAAATTTGCTAAAATAATATCCTAATAATATCATCCATGTGTCTAACTATTCTCTTGTAACTTTAAAAATTAATCCAAGGATTATAATTTCATAATCTTTCTAATGAAAGTCATTTCAAACCATGAAAAGTACAAGTTGAACCAAATTGAGAAATAAGAATACCCCATTAAGATCCAAGAAATTTGCTTAAAAGTAGAGCCGATTGACTTGACATTTTAATAGCATGTCATTAATGGTAATTACTCATTAGGCCTTTATCAAATTTGTGTTTAGTTTTCATCCAAATGGACTTGCCACTTTGTTTATCTAGAATACTCTTATTTTTTACAATGGCAAGGGTAGCATAATAACATTTTGCATTTGACTTTTTATAAAAAAAAAATCTCCATATGGGGGGATGTATTTATAACATCTTTCAATCTACCATAAAGTATTAAATCTTGTAAGATCTTCCATGAGACATATTTAATATTTTGTGGAAGGTTTAATGCCACATCATATACTAATTTAGTTACCAAAATGGATTGGTTTCAATGTTACAATAGCTAAATATTTTCATTCTCAATCCAATAGCTAGTTCCATTAAGGGTTATTATCAACTAGCATGGTAGAGTTTGTTAATTCCAATAGAATCCAAATTTTGAAAATGCTAATTGTCCAAAAAATATCCATAAATTTTCTCAATTAAGAATGTAGAAATTTTGGGTTTACAAATAGCAAATGTGTAAAGACAAATTTGTTATTTTTGTCTTAAAAAATATACCATATGGAAGCTAATTTATTTGTATTGTTTAAGAAATCACATACCTACACAAACAATAAATCCTTGACATGAATTGAATGGTATCCATACAACCTTTTCTTTGCTGAAAAACTTATCAATTACTATTTATTAGTAGTGAGTATGCACAAAATGATTGCTTGTAGATGGGACTTCTCAATTTGATGGAAGCTTCATTTGGTGAGTACCAATTAACAAATTAAGGGGAGGCATAAAAGTAGTACCATACCTTCCACCTCTCATGCATGCATCCCTTCTAGGAATATACATTTTTGGAAAACTTCCAAATTTGCATACTAAATATACATGTTTTAATAAAACATCCCATATAAGCAACTACATGGTAAAAAATAGAATCAAAAGGATCAATTGCAAAGTTTGGAACCACTACTAAAAACATTTCCCTCTTATAATTGAAAGTGATGGATGCCTTTATAAAGTGGACCAGTTGAATTGTTAAATAAAAGAGAAGATAGTTGAAGGCTACCTTCAGAGTCATGTCTAAGATAAATGGCATCAAAATATTAAACATGTACCAAAGCACATGATCAAACCAAAAACCCAGATAGATGAAAACTTTAAGCTTATCAAAAAATGAAAAGTAAAGTATATAATTCTACCAAAAACCTCCTTGATCTAGATCAAGTTTTTTTAAAAAGCTTAGCAATGCTAAAAGTAGCCAAAAGTACTTTATAATTCCCATTTATGAAGTAAACTATTGCAAGTATTCCACAATCCTAAGTTACATTCTTTTGTAAAGCAACTTGAAACTAGTGCTAAAATGTTGTCCAAGCACTATAGATGTACTAAATCACATACCTCCATCCTAGCAACATGAACAAAGTTACTTGAATGGGATAGATAGGCTAGTGTCTCCACAATCCCCATAAAACATACAAAGATCACTTTTACGACTTTAAATAATGATTATTAAGGGTATGGATTACTAGAAAAGCTTTAAATTTTAGTGTCTAAATAAAAGGTTGCTTACATAAAACAACAACAAGGATAACTTTTTATTTGAAAAAAAACTTTACTTTTAAATTTTTTATTTTTCCTTCAACAAAATGAATCTCTAAGGGTAAGTTGTGTTAATATTGTGTCATATTATCAATTTGTAACATGATTTAATTCATTGATTAGAATAATAACAATCAAAATTTCTTAATGAAATGCTTGAATGGAACTAATCTTTATCCTTCTACTATAAACTCATAAAGTTTACTAGTGCATAAAATAATAAGGAGTCTTAAATTGACTAGGGAAATCAAGGAAGTAATCCAAACATTAATATTATAAAATGGGTAAAGGCAAGTTTTAGAATTTTTTTAGAATCCATTCATTCAAACATAATAACAAACATTTTATTCTATGGATCAATTCCGAAAAGTCCAAAAAAGATACCCATAAGCAAAAGATAGAAAAACAATGGTTGTGAAGCAAGTGGGAACTTGTTCTAAAACAAGTGTGTAAGTTGTACAATGTAAACTTAGAATAAATCTATTGCAAGTGTGAGCTTATTTAGTTCGAAGGCTCCAGAACAAAGAATTTATAAAAAGGGTAAAACAATAACTACTTTACACAACTTTCTATAAATATGCTAGAACATGACCATGATACTAGAATAACAATTAAAACAAGATTAGGTTAGATACACAAGAATAGTGGTCTTAATCAAAATGTTCATTAAGTAAGACTTCTAAAGAAGATGCAAGAGAATCTCATAGTGGATCTTTAATGAACTATTGTGAAGTAAGACCCTCAAAGAAGAAATAAGAGAATCTCATAGCCATAGTCAACTACTAAAGGGGGAATAAAATAAGATGATGTAAGTGATTGAATGAATAACTATAGATGTGAAATAATAATCATCATCACCTCCTTCTTTCTACGTGTGGGAATGCCTACAACTAATAAGGGAGCTGGGACCAAAGCCAAAGCTAAGCACAAGTAGAGGAAAAGTAAAACACCATAGTACAAATATATCTTACTAGTTCTATGACTAAAATATATTGAAGCACTTGACTATAACAAGAGCTACTTAAAATGAACTATAGACAGGTCAGGTTACTCGTGTCACTTATTTCCATGCCCAACTTCATACACATGTTGATATACCTACATGTGTTGAGGCATGGATTCATTTTGACCCAAACTAGAAACACGTTGAAAGGTTGATATCATAAGCATGGGATACTTATTGTCACAAGTCAAGACTGTCCATGTACCATAATTTCTATGGAACATTTATTGCACATGTAATTGTGTTTGTACCATTAGCATGTTTTAAATAAACATGTATTTTATTGGAACGTTTTATGCACTTGTCATTGTGCATGTACCTCATTATCATAATAGAACATCTATGTGTGTGTGTGTGCGTGCGTGTGCCCAACCATCCTCCCGCATATACATGGGTTCACACCTCACGAGGGTCACCAAGCCCCCTCGTGGGGGAGGGGCCATGGTGCCCACCAAATGCATAAGCTATGAGTCGCAATGGTATGTCACCATAAAATAAGTTTTTACTACCTTGGTAACATGGAAAGAAAAAATTTCCATATAGAAAATCTACTAGTGAATAGTCATTGTGGAAATCATCCTTGGTAGGATGCATTTCCAAGTGTAGGATACTCATGGATCGATTAAGTATTACTTCCACGTGTAGGAAGCTCATGAGTCACAAAATTGGTATAATAACCAAAAAAGGAGTGTATCCCTATACAAGAAGGAAAGCAAGATGTGTCATGGATGGCAATAGACAAGGGTTATCCTCCGTTCTCCATCCCCCGATCATATAGCTCAGTTTGGAACATTAGTAGCATACATGATTATGGAAGACTTTTCCTACCGGGGACACATGTCATAATCATCTCTGTATTCAAATCATTGTACGACTCAAAGGTATCAATGTTTCACATTAGTTGTACCTTCTTTGGAACATATATAGCACATGTGAGTGTGCATATACCAATCACCACACAATGATAACACAAACTTGTGTGTGTGTGTGTACTAGACATTAACAACACCCCTTTTCATAGTGAAGAGTAGACAAATTTGGAGTGAAAAAAGAGAAAATTTTTAATAGAAGTACATTGCAATAAATATCCACAAAAAAGGAAGTAACATCATTAAACGATGAACAATCTTTTCAAAAGAGACAAAGCGAGCAGTAGAGCTTTGAAAAGTCATTGGCAGCATCACTTTTATTGAAGAGGGGAGTCTGCCTACCTGCCAGCATCCAACAAGCAAAATAGTGAGAACACCTTCAACTTTGGTTGGGAAGACATCTGTCATAAACACCCCTCCCTTGTTATTGGAGTCACAATAAAAATTGGTGCTTTAGCCATACACTTAACAAGCAAAAGTAGTAGAAATAATGAACTTTTGTAGAAGAAAAGGTTGGTTTAATACAGAGTATTGTTAGCACGATCAATCTAAAGGTTAAGAAGTAACAATAATGCACCTTTGTAGTGAAAAAAAGGGAGGTTAATAAAAAAATGAAATAAGTGATGGGGGGACAAAGGGTTTAATTAAGAAGGGGAGAGAGAGAGAGAGAGAGAGAGGGGGGGGGGGGTTAATGCAAGAGGTCTTATGAAGGACCAAATAAAGAACCAAAGAAAATAAAGAGAAATAAGGTGCTCTAAATTAAATTTTCTTTAAATAGATATAGATAGAGAGGGGAGGTAATATAGATAGAGAGGGGAGGGGAAATATAGATAGAGAGGGGAAGGGAGGGGAGGGGATACTTAAATAGAGAGTAGAGAGGCGAGGAAAAAACTTAAATTTAGATATAGATAGAGAGGGGAGGGAATACTTAGATATAGATATAGATAGAGAGGGGAGGGGAGGGGAAAAAAAGGTTGAGAGGGGGGAAAGGGAGAATTACTGAGAGAATAATAAGGAGTTTAGCTTAAGGGGGGGAAATTAGGGAATGAGGGCAATGGAAAGAACATGGTAGAAATAAAGTAATGCATATTTAGAGGGGGGTAAGTTTAAAGTATTGAAAATTAAGAGAAGAGACGGGGGAGGGGGGGGGGAATTGAAGAGGAGTAAGAATAAAAGAAAGGAAAAAGAAGCAAGAGAGGGAAGAGAGGGGACCTGTGAGTCCATTGGAGATGAGTGAGTTGACTGAGAGGCAGCAGGGAAACCAGAGAGCTAAGCATAGAGGGCTAGTATGAGGGGAGGACCATAGTGTATTGAGAAGTAGGAGAAGGGTGGGGGTTAATATATAGGGAGGGTAGGGTAGTCAGGGAGTAAGGGGAGGTGAGGGGATGTGAGGCGAGGTATTAGGTCCGTGCTTCAAGGATTTAGATAGGGCTTTAACGCATAGTGAGGGAGAGAGAAAAGGCAAGGGCTACGCAAAACTAGGGGTATTTAATGAGGAGTTTCAAATAAGGAGTATAAAAAGAAGGGGGGGCGGCCGCGCGGGGTTGGTGGTTAGAAAAGTCATTTAAAATTTTTTTAAAATTGAAGAAGACAAATAGGGAAATAGAAAAATATAGGGAAAAAGGTGATATAGAAAATAGGGAAAAAAATTAAATAGGTGCTATAGAAAAATATAAAAATTTAAATAGGGAAATAGAAAAACATAGGAAAAAAGGTGATATAGAAAAATAGAAAAAGGTAATATAGAAAAAAGGTAATAAAAATATGAAAAAGGTAATATATTGAAAAAAAATAGGAAAATAGAAAATTATAGGGAAATAGAAAAATAGGAAAAAAGGTAAATAGAAAAAATAGAAAAGTAGGAAAATTAAGGAAATTAAAAAGGTTTTTAGAAATAGGTAATTAGGGAGGTTAGGGAAAAAGGAAAGCATAGGAAGGTAGGAAAGGTAGGAAATTAGGTAGTGTAAAGGATTGAGAGTTTTGATGTAAAAAGGGGGGTGGGGGGGGGAGGAAAATTAGGGGAAATTTTAGAGGGTTAGGGGAATTAGGGAGTGTAATTGGAGAGAAAGGACAAAGAGTGTAAATGTAAGGAAGAAAGGGGGGGCGGGGGGGAGGGGAAAAATGTAAAGTGAATGCTAAGGAAGAAATGAATAGGAACTGTGCGTGTGTGTGTGTGTGTACCCGCCTTTGCCCCAGTAGAGTACATCACACAAGGTGAGACAATAGGTCATCACCGAGTGTGATGACCTACTATCTACTCGAAAAGGGAAAGAAGTGTGTGTAAATTAAGTTTAAGATGTGGAAATGAGTTTGAGGCAATGTAGTTGTGGATAATTTTATTGATTCTGTGGGGAAGGAAGCCGTTGTCCTTGCAAATGCCAATAAGTAACGATAAATGAAAAAAGGCATCAAATTCATCAAAGAATGAGTAAAGGATAGGGAGAATAAAGGTTAGGCAGACTTTGTAAGATGATGAAAAAGGTCAGTTTCTATGGCAGCAAATAAGGGAGATGGTGGGAAAATTGAGGAGTTTTTTCTTGCAAACAAATGTGGAAGAAAAATCTCCAAGAAAAGGGGGGGAGAGGGAGATGTGAGTGTTTAAAAAGGTGCAAGAGAGTCCAATGAGATTTTGGTTGGTGTTGATAAAGGAGGAGTTTAAGCTACATTTGAGGGAGATGATGTGAAGAGGGTAGATGGTAAGGGGGTCCTATTTTTGTGACCTTTTCTATGGTAGTTTTAGAATGTTTGTTGCTTCACATTCTTTACATTCTCCCTTCCTTCAAATTTAAGATCTTCAAAAAGGTTCACAAGGGCTGAGTCCATGTGTGACCAAGGGTAGAATCCTCAATGAATGAGCAAATCCATCTCCATTTACACAATTTAGAGTTATGCAAAGCATCATACAAGCAAGAGCTCATACCGGTGGTAATAGTGGGAGGTTTTCTACAATGATTTTCTTGGAAGTTGAACTGAGGCATAGTGGTCATTCAGGCCACCCTTTGGTAGTGGCATTGCAATTGACTACGTGCTTTTTGTAGAGTCTTGGTATTTTTGCTACATGTGTAGCCTTTGGAGGTCACGTTGAGGAGCATTCACAAGAATCGAAGGTCTAGACAACTCCCATTAGGCATCTATCTACCATCTTGGTCTATCTCAATGTGTCTTCTTGGTCTAGCATGATCATGGGTTGTAACAAGCAAGACGAGGATGCATCGGCTTTGGATTTGTATGCTTGGATGTCATGGTAAGGCATCCAATAGTATAGCCTTGCATGATGGAAGAAGGGAAGCAAGTTTAAAGTAACTTTAGGAAACAATTCTAAAGTTTTAAAGATTTTGTCTTTGAGTTTGATTTCTCTATGGGGAACCACGTTGGTGGACATGTACACAAAATGTGCATTGCATGTTTTTAATGTGCTTACATGGAGTACAATGATCTTGGGGTATTTCGAACAAGAAGAAAGTGAGTAAACCTTTGGCTTTTATGTGCAAATGGAGGTGCAAGGTCTGTTGCCAAGTAGCTTTACCTTTGTTGCCATCTTGAAAGCATGTGGTAACACAACTTTGGATACCATTATCAAATTAGCAAGGTTGCTTTTGAGATCCCATGTTGAGACCCAGGGGAGCGGGTCTCTAGCTCCATCATAGACGGGTCAGGTTACTCGTGTCACTTATTTCCATGCCCAACTTCATACACATGTTGATATACCTACATGTGTTGAGGCATGGATTCATTTTGACCCAAACTAGAAACACGTTGAAAGGTTGATATCATGAGCATGGGATACTTATTGTCACAAGTCAAGAGTGTCTGTGTCCCTATCCTTTACTCATGCTTTGATGAATTTGATGCCTTTTTTCATTTATCGTTACTTATTGGCATTTGCAAGGACAACAGCTTCCTTCCCCATAGAATCAGTAAAATTATCCACAATTACATTGCCTCAAACTCATTTCCACATCTTAAACTTAATTTACACACACTTCTTTCCCTTTTCAGGTAGATAGTAGGTCATCACACTCGGTGATGACCTATTGTCTCACCTTGTGTGATGTACTCTATTGGGGCAAAGGCGGGTACACACACACACACACACACACACACTTCCTATTCATTTCTTCCTTAGCATTCACTTTACATTTTTCCCCTCCCCCCCCCCCCTTTTCTTCCTTACATTTACACTCTTTGTCCTTTCTCTCTCATTACACTCCCTAATTCCCCTAACCCCCTAAAATTTCCCCTAATTTTCCTTCCCCCCCCCCCAACCCCCCTTTTTACATCAAAACTCTCAATCCTTTACACTACCTAATTTCCCTACTATTAAAGAAAAATTTCCCCCTATTTTCCTATATTCCTTATTTTCCTATCTTCTCTATTTTCTAATTACACAATTTTCCTATTTTTCCTACCTTCCTATGCTTTTCTTTTTCCCTAACCTCCCTAATTACCTATCTTTCTAAAAACCTTTTTAATTTCCTTAATTTTCCTACTTTTCTATTTTTTCTATATTACCTTTTTTCCTATTTTTCTATTTCCCTATAATTTTCTATTTTCCTATTTTTTTCAATATATTACCTTTTTTATATTTTTATTACCTTTTTTCTATATTACCTTTTTCTAATTTTCTATATCACCTTTTTCCCTATGTTTTTCTATTTCCCTATTTAAATTTATATATTTTTCTATAGGACCTATTTAATTTTTTTCCCTATTTTCTATATCACCTTTTTCCCTATATTTTTCTATTTCCCGATTTGTCTTCTTCAATTTAAAAAAAATTTTAAATAACCTTTCTAGCCACCACCCTCGAGCGGCCGCCCCCCTCTTTTTATACTCCTTATTTGAAACTCCTCATTAAATACCCCTAGTTTTGCATAGCCCTTGCCTCTTCTCTCTCCCTCATTATGCGTTAAAGCCCTATCTAAATCCTTGAAGCACAGACCTAATACCTCGCCTCACATCCCCTCACCTCCCCCGACTCCCCGACTACCCTACCCTCCCTATATATTAACCCCCACCCTTCTCCTACTTCTCACTACACTACAATCCTCCCCTCACACTAGCCCTCTACGCTTAGCTCTCTGGTTTCCCCGCTGTGCACTCTCTGCTTGCTCCGCAGCCTCCTCAGTAGCCCTCCCTCCTCCTGCGCCACCTTCCCCGCTTACCTACACTTATTGCCTGTGACTGCTCCTGCTCTACTCCACGCCCACACTACTCTAATACTAGCCACTATCTTCCATTGCAACCTCCCATAATCCTCTTCTCTCCTCCGTTAGCTGGTCAATGTAATCTGCAGGCCACACACTTCCTATTCATTTCTTCCTTAGCATTCACTTTACATTTTTCCCCTCCCCCCCCCCCCCCCCTTCTTCCTTACATTTACACTCTTTGTCCTTTCTCTCTCATTACACTCCCTAATTCCCCTAACCCCCTAAAATTTCCCATAATTTTCCTACCCCCAACCCCCCTTTTTACATCAAAACTCTCAATCCTTTACACTATCTAATTTCCCTATTATTAAAAAAAAATTTCCCCCTATTTTCCTATATTCCTTATTTTCCTATCTTCTCTATTTTCTAATTACCCTATTTTCCTACCTTCCTATGCTTTCCTTTTTCCCTAACCTCCCTAATTACCTATCTTTCTAAAAACCTTTTTAATTTCCTTAATTTTCCTACTTTTCTATTTTTTCTATATTACCTTTTTTCCTATTTTTCTATTTCCCTATAATTTTCTATTTTCCTATTTTTTTTCAATATATTACCTTTTTCATATTTTTATTACCTTTTTTCTAATTTTCTATATCACCTTTTTTCCTATGTTTTTCTATTTCCCTATTTAAATTTTTATATTTTTCTATAGCACCAATTTAATTTTTTTCCCTATTTTCTATATCACCTTTTTCCCTATATTTTTCTATTTCCCTATTTGTCTTCTTCAATTTAATTTTTTTAAAAAAATAACTTTTCGAACCACCACCCCGGCGCAGCCGCCCCCCTTCTTTTTATACTCCTTATTTGAAACTCCTCATTAAATACCCCCAGTTTTGCGTAGCCCTTGCCTTTTCTCTTTCCCTCACTATGCGTTAAAGCCCTATCTAAATCCTTGAAGCACGGACCTAATACCTCACCTCACATCCCCTCACCTCCTCCGACTCCCTGACTACCCTATCCTCCCTATATATTAACCCCCACCCTTCTCCTACTTCTCACTACACTACGGTCCTCCCCTCACACTAGGCCTCTACGCTTAGCTCTCTGGTTTCCTTGCTACCTCTGCATTCTCTGCCTGCTCCGCAGCCTCCTCAGTAGCCCTCCCTTCTGCGCCACCTTCCCCGCTCACCTGCACTTATTGCCTGCGACTGCTCTTACTCTACTCCATGCCCACGTTACTCTAATACTAGCCACTACCTTCCATTGCAACCTCCCATAATCCTCTCCTCTCCTCCGTTAGCCGATCAACGTAATCTGCATGCCTTCTACAACTAGTGTGTCTACCTCCCTTATACCTTTCTCTCCTACCACGGTGCTCGATTAACATCATCATTTCACCTCCGAATTCTGCGTGATGACTCTACCATGGACTCTAAGGTTCCTTCCATTGTTACTGCTTTTTACATCGTTTAGTGTTTATTCTCTCGTCCCCCCCCCCCCCCTCTCGCTTTCTAGTTTCTTTAGTTTAAACAATTAAAACCCCCTTTAACCCCTCTCATTTTTTTATTTTTCAAAAAAACCTCCTTTGCCCCCTCTCGGTTTTTTTAAAACCCCCTTCCCTCTCTCTCCTTTCCCTAATCCCCCAAGCTTCTATTCTTCTCTTTATCTACCATCCCTCATCGACATCCTAATCCCCCCTTTTTTTTCTAAAAATTCCCCTACCTTTTTACTGGTTTTTCCCTTCCTCTTTTGTACCTTTAACTTTCCTTCCCTTCCTTTCTCTTTATTGCTCTTTTTAGAAAGTTTTTTCTAAAAATCCCCCACCTTTTAGTGATTTTCCCCTTCCTCCTATTTACCTTTAATTTTCCTTTCCTTCTTTTTCTCTTTACTGGTCTCCTTCCATTTCTATTAGTCCTTGTAACCCCCCTTCTATATAAATACACCCAAACCCCCTCTATCTCTATACATAATTCCCCCCTTATTTTTAAATTTCTAGTTTGTCTCCTTACCCTTTCTTTTGTTCAAAATAAATACATCCAAACCCCCTCTATCTCTATACATAACTCCCCCCTTATTTCTTAAATTTCTAGTTTGTCTCCTTACCCTTTTCTTTTTTAATTGCCATATCTCTTATAGACCTTCTCTTTGGCTTTATCTCCTTTAAATAGTCTCTCCAAAATTTTCCTTTCTCTCCCTATTTTCTATTTATTCATGACTGTCATTTTGACCATTTAACCTAGTTTTTCTTTCATTGGTTACGCATATGACTATTTCACCCCCTAGTTCATCACCCCCATTATTCTCTTAACATAATTCTACACACCCCTAATGATCACACCTTACAGTTTTTTTAAGTTTTTCAACTAGCTTTGTAAGTCAATGGTTAAGCGTTTATCTTTATTGTGACTCCGATAACAAGGGAGGGATGTTTATGACACTTGTCTTCCCAACTAAGGTTTAACTGGTTATCACCATGTTTTTCTTGTTGGATGTGGTAGGTAGGTAGACTCCCCTCTTCAATCAAAGTGATGCTGCCAATGACTTTTTCAAAGCAATCTCTTTTGTAGAAATTGGTGTTCCTTTAATGATTTCAATTCCTTTTCTGTGGATATTTATTGCAAAGTACTTATATTAAAACATCTCTCTTTTTTTCACTCCAAATTTTGTCTACTTTTCACTATGAAAGGGGTGTTGTTAATGTCTACTACTACTGCTACACACACACACAGACACACACACACACATTCTACCCCTTCTTCCTTTTCTCCCTTCCAAACCCTCCGCCTTGTGCCCCCTATCCTTTACCTCTCTCACTTATTCTAATCACCCCCATGATGTTATTTATGGCTCTCTAGCTCCCCGACTCTCGACCTCTACGACTGTGTCAACTCACATCCCCACGCTACCCGATCTACCTTAAATACTCCTCTCCCCTTCTCTTTCCCCACGCCCTTCTCTTTCCCCACGCTTACTTGAATCCCTGCCTAAACTATCTACACCCACTAGGCGTTCGTTGTTGTAAAGGGATACGAAAGGTGGTCCTACCACAGAATCCCATGTTTACAAAATAGCGCAAAAAAAAAAGGCCTGGAAACTATTGAAACGCGGAGTCTTCTCCTCGCCCAGAGCTGTGGGTTAACGGACCCCCGTGCACAAGATATACTTTGATGACGGTCTACAAGGATATCCAAAGGACTATTCTGAGAAGGATATGATGGATACGCCGAGAGGAATACAGTACCCGAGCAACCAGACGCCATGAGATGGTTAGATACTCGACCATACTGAGTGCAGATAGCTAAGATCTGTTTAGATTAAGCAGTTTTTGTAGAAATGGCAACCAGATACAACACACGGGACAATGCAGATCCCCTGCATGTAATAGGTATTGTTGTAATTCGTAGTGTAGATATCGTTGTAGAACTCCACGGTATTACGTGATCGATCGATGATACTTATGTTTGGGAAAGAAAACGGAATACGAGCGAAGCATGCAAAATGGGATACACAACCGTATAAAGCAGTCCAAATGGGACACGGCCTCGAGCGGTCCAAATAATCCCCTACTGTCGTCCTTAGTACCTCGACCACTATAGCTGGTGCAACATGCAAGCCTTCGGTGACGACCCCTCCTTTTCCCACACAACTGCGCAGTTCAGCACACCGATGCTAGCTAGCATACTCGAAGTGCGCCTTTGCAAAGCTACTCCACTATCACACAGTAAACTAGAGAAAGCTTTCACATAGATTTGTTTTATTAATCACGAGGATATTCACAGTGATCTACTTGCTATAATACGAGATGATAGATAAGCGAAATTACTCATATACTAAGTTTTGCTGTCATGAATTTTTGGGTAGAACATAGATAACAATTGCGCATTAGCACTGAAGCCTCTAGTCCCACTGCACATGAATGTCATATTCTTATATGCATGTGTTGTTGGATGCGCTTTACCCCTAGGTTCATGGGAGACACTCCTCAGCATGTGTATTGAAGATCCAGTAGAGACTCACGATGGGAGATCTTTACATCCTCATCTTGGAACAGTCTCTGGCATTTTGGCATCATTTTGGCCACTATTTTTTAAAAAGCAAAATTTTCTCAATTTATTTTCAGACTTGTTATTAGGAGAACTTCCTGTTGATATTGTTAAAAGTCTGGAACTTACCTTCCAAGTTCCTACATGGATATAGTCAAATGTAGAATTTCATATTGGAAGCGTAATTCAAAACTGATTGAATATGTAAGCTTTGGAAGCTTTAGAAGGATACAGGAAGATGTTATAATATGATTCATGAGTTTTAATGACATTGTATGACGGATCTTGAAGGTTTCATCTTGGTTTCCTAGTAAGAATGCACACCGTAAAGAAATCAGAACAATTTGCTAATGCATTGTAATTTAACAAAGATGTGTTACAATACTTGCATTTTTTTGAAATAAGGAGTGTCATGTGAATTTTACTAAGAGCATTGGATCATATAAGCCTATATGCTTTGCCATGGCACTTATTTGGAGATGCAGATAATGATAGGATAGATTACACCTTAGGAAACACATACACACACACACACAGAGTTACTAATCCCTTCCTCCATTAGGTTTTTGCTACTTGCTCATTAGAGCTCCCCTCCACAGCCCCCCTTAATTCCCCTAATTTCTTTTCCCTCAAACTCCCTTATTCTCCCCTTAATTTCTCCCTAATTTTCCCCTTTTTAAAAATAAATTTCCCTATTATTTACCTTTTTTTCTTTCTTATTTTAATCATTTCTCCTATTACCTTTTCCTTAATCCCCTTTTATTTTTCCTTATTTTCCCTAATTATTTCGTGTTGTCCTTAATTGTCTCTTATCTTTCCTTATTTTCCTTATTGCTTCCTTAATTTTTTTCATTTTCCTTAACTAGCCTTAAATTTTCCTTATTTTCTTTATTTTTCCCTAACTAATAGAGATCCTTTCACGATACTCTTCTCTTAAATTCCTTGATAAAAGTTTCCCTTAATCCCCCCCCTTTTTCCCTTAAACTATTTACACCTTCTATTAAATTTCCTTATAAATTTCTAATGTCTCCTATATAAGATTGGTCAATTCTACCTACATTAGATTTGTTAAGTCTAAAAACTATTAGATTGGTTAGAACTAAAGCCTACTTGAATTGGCAAATCTAAAACCTATTATAGTTATAAAATCTACCTTTACTTTTGACCCTCCCCTCACCTTCTACCGGACTGTATTCTATTCCCTTCATAGTTTCTAACTTTCCTGCTTCCGAAGCCTGTGCACTCTCTGATTGTTCACTTGCTAGCCTATTTAAGAAGACCCTATGACTACACTACTTTGCAATTCCTATGGTCTCCATAGAGCTACGATTTCTCTAGGACACTGGTTCCCTTAGTCCTACTCGTTGCTATGACCGGCCCATGAACTAAGATCTCCTTGCCTATGTACATAGTCTTGTGGGCCGTACTACTGATGTGCCTTACTACTCCCTGAGTACCTAGCTTCGCCTCGATTGCTGCGTGTTAACTACGTGGCCTCCACGCCACTGCAGTGCTACTGCTCCTTACAAGTACACTCCGTCTGTGCTCCTTACAAGATTTTTGGGACCTTTTCGATTATTAACTATTTATCTCCTATCCTTCAATATATACAACCCCCCCCTCCTTTTTTACAATTTTTACATGTCTCTCTTATCCCCTCTTTATACATTTCTTTCCATCCCCCCACTTTAAAATACTTCTCTCTTGTTCCTACATACTTTACTAATCTTATTGTAGTTATTAATTGTTTCTACATATTTCTCTCTTGTTTCTACACACTTCACTAATCTTATTGTAGTTATTAATTGCTCACATAGGTTCCTTTTTTCCACATTATTTCTTCATTACTTTATATGTGTAAAGTTCAGTTCTTCTTTTTTGTTTGACTATTCTTTCCTTAGTTAAGTCCTTTCTATATGTATATGTACTTTACTTTAGTTTTTATTAACCCCTTTTTTTCACTACAAAGGTGCATTATTTTTACTTCTTAACCTTTAAATTGATCATGCTAACATCACTATGTATTAAACCAACCCTTTTCTCTACTAAGGCTTATTATCTTCTCTACTCTAGCTTGATAAGTGTATGGCCAAAGCATCAATTTTTATTGTGACTCTAATATTAAGGAAGGGGTGTTGATGACACCTGTCTTCCCAACCAAAGTTGAAATTGGTTCTCACTATTTTACAAGTTGGATGGTGGTAGGTAGGTAGACTCCACTCTTCAATAAAAGTGATGCTTGCGAGGACTTATCCAAGCTCAACTTCCATACAATTTCCACAAAGCCATTTCTACAAAAGAGCCCACTGCTAGTTTCCTTTATAAACAGGGATTCATTGACTTGTACAAACTTTTTCATTAATGCAATTAGTCCTATTTCATTGTCTGGCTTCGTGCTTTTGTCTTTTCACTATGCAAAGGGTTTCCACACACACACACACACACACACACAGGTTTTGAGCACATTTATGCCTAAAAATTACATTATAAACCAACAAATTATTGGTATGATTCACATCCAAAAGATAGAAGAGGGACTTTGATATGTGCTTTCAAGATTACACTTGGATATGGGAGGTTTTGGAAGCCTTTTTATGCTATTTTCCATTATTACTGAAGATGGGCTCTAATAGTTAATGGATATGGGGATTAGGGTTAGGGGATGGAAGATGATAGGTTTGGATGTAGATGGGTAGATATCATGCTAGGTAAAAATGTTGCATATATATCAAGCTAGGTAGGGATGCTAGGTATCATATAACAAAGCTAGCCTTAATCTCAGCATTCATCTCAACAATTGATAAGATATGCATATGAGAAAAAGGCATAGGAATCCTTAGATAGGCCTAATAGAGAAATGAGAGCTACTATAGCATAGTCCTAAGAGAGCAATGAAGATCCTCAAGACTAAGTGCTTATCAAAGCCAACACCCTTTGACTAAATCCCAAGGCTATATTTGGCAATGGAAGGCTTCCTAGGAAGCTAGAGAGTAGATCATTCAATAAGCTTAGCAAGAAGTAGTAACCAAGAAGCACAAGTCTACCAAGAGGAATCCCTAAAGCAAACTCAAAAGGCCTCTTAGTATCGAGTGCAAGCCAAAGAAGAATCATCTAGACTAGACCGATTAGAGGATGACCTGAAATACAGACGCAAAGAAGTTACCAACAAACAAAAAGAAAATCGTATCAACACCAAGACATCTATGTTTATACCAACGTATGATCCTTGTAGCATCACTTGAGCAAATGGTTGCCTAGGATTTGACCTTCAATAAATACACATATGTTTACTAAGAGAGTCTGTGCAAACAACAAGCCCAAGCTAACACAAGCATTCCCTATTCAACAATAGTCTAAACTTAGTGGGGACATTCAAAAGAGATCTAGGTAAATGTTGAGGACCAAAACCTTGGGGATCTGCAAGTAGTAATTGGGTAGGACACTAGTCTAATTCGATGACTAGAGCACATCCCCGGGTGAGACGTCTCCACTCTTTTTGCCATTAATGGAGGATGATATAGCATGACTGCAGACAATAAATCTTGTATTCAAAGATCCAAAGTCATCGGGCTCATTTAGTGTAGATACACAATGATGTAATCTCAATGCACCACTTATGGAATTTCACAATAATAACCACTTACATGCGAGTGAGTGAGAGATACAACATGAAATGTGCATGGAGCAAGAGAGATGTTATAGAGAGGAAAACAACATGGGGACTCATGTTGAGTCTAGTGAAATAATGGGGTAAGGGGCATTAAAGATGAAGCAAAGGAGGAGTTTAAGGATGCGACATGGGAGGTGACCAAGGAGTCTCCTAGGATATTGGGCCATTGAAGTTCTTCTGTTCAACTAGTATAGTTGTGGGATTGAGACCTTGCTCTTGAGGCTTTTTAGTTCATGTTGAGCACATGATGAGCATGGGCTCTACAAGGAGGCTTGAGAGCCATTCTCATGCACCCCAGAGAAAGTAGTGAAGTAGAGTATTTGATTTTTAGCTCCAATGGGGGCTCAGCAAAAGAATACAAGTGCATAAATACATAAGGAGGTTGAAAAGGAGGCATGAAAGTAGCCCAAGATGTAAAGTGATGACTTTAAAATATTCACACTACAATGATGGATGCATAAAAATATTTTTGAGGAGCTTGAAGTATAGACAAAAAATGATTGATTGATATTCTTCAACCTTTGAACTACAACTTCTCTCAGGATCTTCTTTCTTTGCTCTTTTCTTCTCCTCTCTTCCATTATTTCTTATACAGACCCTCTGTCTACTGTGCGATAGCAAGGGACATAAGTATAGTCTAGAGCAATAAAGATGAGATCATTGTGTCTACAGAGTAGTGGAAAAGTTCCGATTGTAATATCTTGAGCCCAAAAGATGGTATGATGAATCTTAAAGAATGATGATAGCCAAAATCCTCTCTAGAAAAGATCCAATCATTCTTGCCAAATCAGGATCTAGAGGGAGAAAGATTAAAATTAGAGAGAGAGAGAGAGAGAGAGAGAGAGAGAGAGAGAGAGAGAGAGAGAGAGAGAGAGAGAGAGAGAGAGAGAGAGAGAGAGAGAGAGAGATACTAAAAGCCTACACTCTTTGAGGTCCCCCCACTTTGTGGAGGGACTCATGAGGTTCCCCCACTTTGTGTAGAGACCCAAAAGGTCCCCCCACTTCGTGTAAGGAATCATGAGGTTCTCCCACTTTGTGTAGAGACCCAAAAGGTTCCCCCACTTTGTGGAGGAACTCATGAGGTTCCCCCACCTTTTGTAGAGATCCAAGAGGTCACCCCAAAAGTGGAAAGACTTGTACAAGAGGTCCCCTACAAAAGGGGTCTGACCTTGGAGGTATCTACTAATTATGTAGAGACCAACATGTATAAATATCTCTCAATGGAATGAAGCTCCCACTCTTTGGGCCTTAGTGTTCAGTTCACTTTAGTGTTCATGTGCTTGTTCTCCTTGGGTCCATGCTCCCTAAATGTGATAGCATGCTCTAACTTTGCAATCTCCCATACTACCCCCTTATTCTCCTCTTCCTCCCTCCTCCTCCTCCTCCTCCTCCCCTCTCCTCCTCCCTCCTCCTCCTCCACACTTCTCCTCCTCCTCCTCCTCCTCCTCTTCCTCCCCTCTCCTCCTCTTGCCTCCTCCTCCTCCACCCTTCTCCTCCTCCCTCCTTCTCCTCCTCCCTCCTCTTGAGGGGTGTGTGTGTGTGTGTGTGTGCGTGTGTGTGCATGCGCATATCTTTTTCACTAAAAGAAAAAGTGTGTACACATACTACATATGTACATGTGTTTACCTGCATGCATGTATGATAAGCATGTACATGCATGGTGTGTGCACACGCGCACACACGTGTGTGCACACACATATACACACCCACAGACACATACACACACATCGTATGTGTTTGCATATCTTTGTGTGTGCGTGTGTGATTATACATATACACATACACATACACATACATACACATAAGACTTTATTTCAAATTTTGAGTCCACGTAAACCAATGATCATGCTTTCATTTTTGAGTTATCAAGCTTCTAAATTTGACATGACCATACTTCTTATGGTTGACATGTAGATGACATCGTGTGTAAATTCATTATTGATGCTATGAATTAGAACCACCTTCCTCCTTTTGCTAGTTTTACCACAACTTGATAGCTTTTCAATCTATCTCTAATAAAAATATATTTCCATCAAAAATTACTTTTTAATTCTATCCAACATTCATCCCAATAAGTATAGATGCTTGCTAGGCCTATGAATTGTCAAAAGTGTAGATCCACTACCTTTGTCAGACCTAGCTAAAATAAAAGGATGAGGCCTAGTTGATTACTAGGAAAGGATAATTTTGATTAGAAACTCACATGTAGCACCTATTCATGCAAAATATTGGACACATAATGAAAATAATAACGGACAGGCTTTCCATAATAAGACTTTGTGAGACCATTTTTTCGTGTATACTTATATTAGAGGAAAATCCCCCAATATCTGTCCTTTAGCAATGCAACAAAAATAAGGTATGTACTAGTCACTGAGAGACTCCATGCCACACCTCAACAACTATAATTACCAATGCAAGTTTGCATTGCTAGCCCTATAGAGTGATAATCCCTGCACAACTTGTATGACTCTCTAGACCTACAAATGATGACTAATTTCTATGATCTTGATAATGATATTTCATGCCCATTGTTTTCTAAGTCTCTTGAATGCTAGAAACATAACTAATTACTAAAAAATTAATGAGGAGTCACTTGAAAAGTTGCTAACGGTCATGTTTAAAACAACACAAATAGTGTCTAGTAATTGAGATAAAGTCCCTCTAAACCCTTTACAAAAATTTCAAATCCGGATCACATCTTTTGGTTCGATAAGAGAAAATTCAATTGTAATTATTATGTTACAAACCAGAGGTTGAGGTTGACCTTACAAAAACTAAAAACGTGTCTTATGATAATATTGTCAATGTTAGAATTTAGAGAAATGACACAATATATGTTTTTAAAAAGTATTTTTTTGCTTTCAATTTTTTTTTGTTTAATAGAGTATAAGAAGTCTATATTTTGCCTCATGATATTGCCTTTGTTTTTATATTAATGCACAAAGCTTCTTGCACCCAAAGAATGGTGTAAATGATCTTGGAATCTTTTAGAATGAATGGAAATTTTGGTAAAATACACCATCCAATAAAATTGAAGTTGAGGTTTTGTATTAAGAGCTGGTACAATGAGCAATTCTATCTTTTAAAAACTATGCTTTTGCATGTGCCACTTTATAAGACAATTGCAATTCTACATACTTTGCAAAGAAATTATGATCATATGGGAGTGCTTATAGCATATGTGACTTAAAAGATCTAAGCCAACTCAATTACAACATGCTCCAAGTGTACATGAAATACAATATTTACCTCATTGATTGTATATATTTAGAACATTCTACATTTTAATTACTAAGATGGAATGTGCACCTACATACATATCTGTAGGGGACAACTGAGTGTAGCCCTAAGAAGAAGAAATAGCCTCCAAAGAAATAGAGCAAGCAGGGAATGCTTGTGTACGTAGCAGACAGCTGTGGTTGAAACTAGGAGACTGCCCTTCAAAACTGTTCTTTCAGAAAGCCAAGAGGAAATTACAGCGTGAAACTATCGACAGGATAATGGGATAGGGAAGGTGAGGTGCAAGCCGAAATTTGGCACATTGCACAAACCTTCCTTAAACATTTGAGGGATTTGGTGGGCTCCCACGATACACAAGATGAAGTGTGGCGGAAGGCCTTGGATGATACAATGAAAGAGCTACAGCCAAGGGTGTCTGAAGCATAGAGGAGGAGACTGGCTGCCCCATTCACACTCCATGATGAAGAAGGAGAAAAATCTGGGTACTGATGGACTTACGACTGAATTTTACCTCAGTTTTTGGGATGTTTTGGGGAAGGAACTTGTGGCTATGGCTAATGCTTCAGTGATGAAGGGCACCCTCTCCATAGATGTCAATACAGGCCTCATAAAACTATTTCCTAAAAGGCAAAATCGTATGCAAGTGGGGGACTAGTGTCCTATTACCATGCTTAATTCTTCGTATAACATAATTGCAAAGTCACTTGCCCTTAGAATCAGAGAAGTCTGTATGCAATGCAAGTGGGGGACTAGTGTCCTATTACCATGCTTAATTCTTCGTATAACATAATTGCAAAGTCACTTGCCCTTAGAATCAGAGAAGTCTGTATGCAGGTCGTTGACAGAGAACAGATGGGGTTTGTCAAAGGACATGAGATCTTTTTCAATATTCTGAATATCAACTCAATTCTGGATTATGCAATAGCGATGGGACAAAGCTGCATTCTATTGGGGCTAGACCTTGATAAGGCTTATGACTGCATAAGATGGGACTTTATCCTCATCATGGTTGCCCTCGTTCAACGTATGGAATGTTTCGTTCTGTTTCGTACGATCCGTACGTTATGTTCGGGTTTTTTTTTTGGGGGGGGGTGGGTGGGTGGGTTGTGTGTGGGTTTTTTTTGTTTTTTGGGTTTGTTTGTTTGTTTTTGTTGTTGTTTTTTGCGTTCGTTTGTTTTGGATGACTGGTTTTGTTATTGGTGGTGGTTTTGCCAAACTGATTTTGGGCCTCCCAAATGGCAAGCTTCCATATAAACCCCCTCTCCCCTCACTATGATCTCACACTAACCATCTACCTCTGACTCTGAGTCTCAACTTTGCCTTCTTCATCTCCAACAAGTGATGAGGCTCAAGCTACATCAAGCATCTTCATCTCTCTCCCTCTATCTCCATTAAGCACCTATATTACATGTTTTGTACAAAGTTTTAAAGCTTGCACAAGTACCTACTCCAAAACTCTAAAATCTTTGTCTTTTTTTGGGGGTATCAAACGTACCATTGGATGTACGCCTAAGATTTTTTAGTTCGTTTAGTACTGTACTAATATCGAACGGTACACATCGAACGTGATCGTATGTGTCAACCATGATCCTCATGGTCCTAGATAAGTTAGGATTTGGACTAGTATTTATTCGAATGATAGCAAGTCTTTGGGAATGCCTCTACTGCATTGTGTCTAAATGGAGGTATAGTTGGAACTTTTAATCTCATGCGCTTTATCCGTCAGGGATGCTCAATAGCCCCTCTCCTTTTTGCACTCTGCTCAGTCCCGTTGCTCAATCTCCTTGAAAATGTTATGGAGGAGGGACAACTGTGAGGAATAAGACTTCCATCAGGGAAGCAATTCTGTTCCCAGATGTTTGCAGATGATCAGATGGCCTTCTCACTTGAAGAGCAGCATAGCATCAATGTTTTGAATAATATTGTTTCTTGCTTTTGTACAACTTCGGGGTCAGTGTTGTGTAGTTGGAAGAAATCATTTCCTATCAGACCTTCGGATGATGATGCACCGGAATGGCTTCGAAACATGCTTGTACAATGGATTAATCATGGGCAGGTTGTGAGATATCTTGGGGCTCCATTGGTAATTGGAGTATCAGTAAAGCAACGTTTCGAATGGTTTAAAGATCGAATCAAGGATAAACTGAAAAGCTGGTATGGACTACCCTTAGGTTGGAATGCTAGAGTACTCATCATTAAGCATGTACTCTCTGCCACCACGACCTATGTTGCTTCAGTTTGGTCATTTAGACTCACACAATGGCAAGAGAGTGAAAGATTGCTCCATGCATTTCTATGGGCAGAAGAGAAAGGTAGGCGTAGGATGCACTACATTTTTTTTTCCGAAAAAAACAGTTCTAATTATATTACTTCGAGAACAAGATACAAGAGGTCAGCTTATAGCTGACGGGCTGCGTACACAAACCGGACGCAGCCCAAAAGGTAGCATAATAAATCATACTCTCACGGAGGAATATGCTGAGTGTGAATGAACAGCCATCGGGGTGGTGAGTAGTGCCACCGAAGGCCCTGCGTAGTCTGCTCGAAGAAGAGGCTCTGTGAATCCCAAGCCTGGAGGAAGCGTCTCCGCTTCTCCTGACCAGCCCGGGAGTCTCCCTGAATCTGGTCCCACTGGCCTCTGAGGGTATGAATAATCTCACTCCAAATCTCCGCCATGATCTGGGCAGTCGATAAGGAGGTGCCACCGAGGATCTGCGCGCAGCGCGAGGTCCAGATGTGCCATCCTGTAATGCTGCTGATAATCTCCCAGACTGGCTGCCTCTCCCGAACTCCTGTATCAGCCTCTGCTAGGTGCTGTGGGATACCCTCGAGCGGCCCCCACGTCCCCTGTGTGATAAGGAAAGTGGGGTCCTGCTGGCATGCCTCGAACAAGTGATGAAGACCAGGTGCGGTGCTGCACCAACAGAACGCGCCCCAAGTGATCACTCCTAGCTCTGGTGCTGCACGAGTAAGAAGCCCGAAAGTCCACCTCCACACTTCCTGGGCGCGCATGCAGCTCCACAGGCAGTGTTTTGGTGACTCCTCATCCGCATGGCAAATCTGACAGTAACCGTCCTGGCCTATCTGCCTCAACCAGCTCCCCACTGGAAGACCTTTGTGGGTAAGAAGCCACAGGAAGTACGAGATCTTCCGCGGCCGCCAGCTCTCCCACAAGGCCTTCCAGAAAGCCTGCAAAAAGAACCTGGAGATACCCTGTGCGTACCAGCTAGGACGCTGGGTGGGGGGGCGGCTCTGCATCCTCCCGAGAATTCGCCTGCCCAGAGTCGTGCTGTAAGCGAAGAAGGAAGTCTGCCCCTGTCCTGTCACAATCTCTGGCCACCACCACTCTCCTGGGTCCCACTCAAGCTCTGACAAGGCCCGCCCCTCCCAGAGCCAAAGACGCCAAAGCTGCAACTGGTCCTGCTCGATACTAGGGTCGGTATGCCAGACCTTCCCCAGAAGGCCTACGACCCTAACCCTCTGCCACGGTAGTAGGGGGTCAATGAGCGCATCCTCTCTCCTGAGTCGTCCGTCCCCTGAAACCGCGAAGAAGGCGATAGAGGAGTCATCCAAACGTCCTGCGACCACCAGTGGGATGCCACGGGGGGTGAACTGTCCCAGCCAGTGGGTGTCTCCAGGCATGAGGACCTGAGGCTCAGGTGGAGCCAACCAAGCGGCTGGGATCGCTCCGTCGATCTCCGTGCGTCTCGCCTGGACTCCGCGTGCACCTCCCGCTGCGTCTGCCAGATCGGCCATCTCCAGATGTCTGTACGTATCCCTCCAAACTCGAAGGGACCGGGCTGGCCCCCTCATCCAGCCGTCCCACCTAATATGTGATCTCTCCCCCAACTGAAGGCCCTCGGCGTCTCTGACCTGCCCATTCCAGACGAGCGGCTGGCGATCGATCTCCTCCTGACAGCTGGGATGGGACTGAATGAGACTGAGACGGAGTCGCCTCCAAACCATGAGGAGGCTACGAACGAGTGGGGAGCGGGGCTGAGTGAGCGGGGCGGAAGTGAAGATCCACCTGAAGGACGGTAGCCACTCTCCACCTCGGCGCGGGACACAAGAGCCGACTCCCTGCTGGAGTAACATCTTCCACGTCTGCCCCCCTGGGGTCAAACCGCGGATGATAAGCTTGCCTAACAAGGCCTGACTCTGAAGCTCTGGATCAATGACCCCCAGACCCCCCTCCGCCTGCGGAAGAATGACTGTCTGCCAAGCAACCCTGGCTCTGGTATCTCTCTGCCCATCCTCCCCAGACCAAAGAAAGTTCCGAACCAACCTCCTGAGCTGTGCCACGCTGGATCTCGAGAAGCACCAACAGGAAGCCACATACCAAGCCGTGGCTAGAAGGACCTGGTTAACTACTAAAGCACGACCTGCAAGGGACAGCTTAGCAGTGCTCCAGAAAGCCAGCTTCCGTCGGATGGAATCTAGCACCGGGAGAAACTGCTGAGCTGGCGTAATGTCTAGGCCAACCTGGAAGCCAAGGTATCTAGCTGTCTGACCACGTGGAATCCATCTGAAGCCCAGGAATCGCCCCCACTGAGAACACGCCCCCGGGTCTGTGAGAAAACCAACTGATTTGTTCCAGTTGATTTTCGCACCAGCGGCCGAGCAGAAAACCTCCAGGGCCATCCGCACCCTCTCTAGCATCCTCTCATCGTCCTGGACATAAAGGGCTGTATCATCTGCGTACTCTGAGTCCAGAAGCTCCGTGTCCTCCCGGAGTGGAAGGCGAACACCCCTGAGCCCTGTGGACCTCGCCCGAAGGTAGTAAGTCATGGCCTCGGCGAAGAAGAGAAACAGATAAGGAGCCAGGGGACAACCCTGACGAACTGATCTCTCCAAGCTGAAACGCTCACCCATCCTGCCTCCAATGATGACTCTGCTAGACGCTGTCCTGTACAAAGCTGAGATACCCTGAATCCAGCCTGCCGGGAAACCTAGCCGCTCCAGAGTCCCCTCCAAAAAGGACCAATCCACGCGATCGTAGGCCTTCTCGAAGTCGAGAAGTAAAATGGCAAGGTGTGAACCGCTGTACTGAGCCCACTCCACCGCCTCTGAAAAGGTGAAGACATTATCCAAGATACTGCGGTCCTGGACAAAGCCTGTCTGAGTGTCATGGACGAGGTCTGGGAGTAGAGGTCGAACTCTGGCACTGATCATCTTGGCGAGGATTTTGTAGGCAGTGGTAAGGAGAGTGATCGGACGCCACTGGCGGATCTCCTGTCTATCTCCTCCCTTCGGGATGAGGCAAATCAGTCCCGAGGAGAGGCTCTCTGGCATCTGACCGCTGCTGAAAATCCCCTGCAGAGCTGCAAGGAGGGGCTGATGGATCTGGTCCCAGAAGGAGGTGAAGAAAGCTCGGGATAGCCCATCCTCACCTGGGCATTTCTGCCCATCAATAGCCATCAAGGCCTCCAACATCTCATCCGCGGTGAACGGCGCCAACAAAGACGCCTGCATGCTGGGCTGGACCAGGGATGGAATGTGCCTCCACACCTCCTCACGGTCACGACTAGCACGAGGGGCAAGTGGCTCCTGCTGGAAGAGGGTCCTGTAGAAGTCAGTGGCCAACCCCATGACCTCCCCCGGGTCCGTAACAATGTGACCATCCGCTGTCCTGAGACTCCGTAGCTGATCACCTGCAGCTCTCTGGCCGTGTGTCCTGAAGAACTCCCTGCACATCCGGTCACCCTTCCGGGCCCAGAAGGAGAGAGAGGCGTGATAGGAGAACTCGGAGCGACGCTGGAGGGTCTCCTCCAAGAGGGCTCTGGCTCGAAGGGCCTGGATCCGAAGCTCCTCCGAGCCCGGGGAAGACTGCTGAAGTCGCTAAATGGAGGCGAGGTCCCTCCGAAGAGCTCTCTCTCTGCCCCACCAATCCTGTCGAACCTGTAGGGCTGCGAGCTGGCAGATCTGGCTGGACTCCTGCAGAGCCTGCGCGACCGAGTCTACCAGATCCATGCCCTCCCCCCAGTCTCTGTCCCAAAGACTGCAAATGCTGCTACGGACGTCCACCCTCGAGAAGATGGAATCGGGAATCCTGCATGATCGGGGGGGGAGAGTCTGGGCTGCCGAATCTAATGAGAGGAGCACAGGCGCATGGTCGGATAGTGTCGTCCCTGGAACAATGCCCGCCTGGCCACCTCTGCTGATGGCCCAATCACTGACATAAAACCTATCAAGCCGCTCCAGGAGTCTGCCTCCTTCCCTGCGGAAGCCCCAAGAGAAGTCCAGGCTCCCGTGCCAACGCCGGAAGGACGGGTCTCTCCAACTGTCCCTCCCTCCTGTCGCGAAGATGAAAGAGTCCCAAGCTGACTGCTCTGCCTGAGCCATACCTGTGAACTCCGGATCTCTACCCTGCTGGTCCTCCAAGGTCTCCAGGTTGTTGAAGTCTCCTCCAACAATCCAGGAATCCATGTCTGGAAGAATCCCTGTAAGTGTCCTCCAAAAGGTGGCTCTGCATCTGAGGTCTGTGGGAGCATAAATGTTGAGGATTCCTATCTTGGATCCCTCCAAATTCAGGCCTACCCAAAGGGCTCGGCCTGGGATCAACGTGCCGTGACCGAAAACTGACTGAGCTAACTGCTCGCACACGGAGGTACAGACCCCCCCGCTCCTCCCCTGTGCGCCGATCGAAGGCTCCCAATAAGTGTAGGAGCGTCCAGGGAGAACCTTCCCGCAGCTACGGGCATGAGCCGCAGAAAGCTTGTGCTCCTGGAGCAGCAGTACATCCAATCGACCAATCACTGCAGGCTGAAGTTCCTGACGCAAAATGAGCTTCCTGGGACCACGGGTACTCGAAGAGTGAAACCCGTTCACATTCCAGGAAACGAGGTGTAGGCTCATGGAGAGGGATGGGGGGCTGCGAACAGCTGTCTGCTCGCAGAAGAAGTCGAAGAAGAATCAGACAGATCGGAGTGGAGGCGCTGCCGCTTGTGAGAAGGTTTGGAGGGGGAGACGGGGTCGTCCTGCCCGTTCTTCAAAACCTTCAGCAAAGGCGAGAGGCCCCTAGTGCCATGAACAAATGCTTTCTCAAGCCAGCTCGAGATCTCTGAAGCAGTCATCCCGTAGAAGGTTCGGAGTTTCTGTTGGGACCAAGCTCTGACATCCTGGGGAAGAGGCCATTCCAGGGGGGGTCTGAGGATCACGATCAATCGGAAACGTTTGGCAGCGCAACGCCACCGCAAGCGCACATCGCCCTCGGACCACTGAGTCTCGAGGAGCTGCCCACCGGACGGGCCTATCCAGGAACAAATCTGGGCGTGTGTCTGCTCTCTGAGAGCCTCCCACACCGAGTTGTCTGTCCAGGTCTCGGTGCCATCGCTGAGGAACGTGAAGGCGAAGCTAGGGCCATCCCTGGGAGCCAAGGCACCAATCCTCCCATCCGCCCCTTTGCGGAGCATGAAGATACTAATGTCGAGACAAGCCGGGAAGGTCCCAAGGTCGGCCACATCCAGGTAGTCCCAGGGGCCAAATCTGTAAAAGTCTCGAGGGAGCTCTCTCTCCTGGAGCTGAGACCCAGCTGAGTCTGCCACTGAGGGGCTAGCGGGAAGGGAAACCTGCTCCACTGGTGGTACAGACACCAGGTGTCCTGCAAGCGGGGGAGGAAGGGGAGGAGGCTGCGGGATAGGCGGCTCGGGCTCCACGGAGGCGACTGGCGGAGAAGGTGGAGGAGGTGGAGCGGAGGCTGCACTCGGCTGGGAAGGCGACGGTGCAGCTAACTCTGTAGGAGGGGCGAGGGGAGCAGGGGGGGGAGGGGGATGGGGATGCATCTGGAACTGGGGCTGAGAGGGAGGGGGAGGGGGAGGGGACTGAGGAAAAGGAGGCGGGGGCTGAAACTGCGGGGCGGGCGAAGGGGGGGGAAACTGGGGAAACCGGGGAGAAGGCGGGGGGGTGGGGGAGAGGAGGATCTGAGGCTGTGGAGGGCGGGCTGCCGTCGAAGAAGAGGCTCTCCCAGGTCCCTGGGGCATCTGCCTGTCAGGCCTGTGGAGTGCTGCTGCAGGAATGGTGACCTCTGCCTCCTTGCCTTTATCCGAAATCTTCTTATTCTTTCCTCTTTTCCTTCGAACCTCGGTCCAACCGCCCACTACCTCTGGCCCAGGCTCCGACTGCCTCGGCTCCTCCTGACGTGGCTGTCCGGGGGGGGGAGGTGGGGGCGGAGGGGGCGGGGGCGGGGAGGGTCGAGACGAGCTGGCAAAGCGTGGACAAGCAGCCGCCAAGTGCCCAAAGCCATGGCACCGCAGGCACTGACCTGGCTGTCCGGTGACTATCATGCTCTGGGTGATACTGTCGGCACCTGTAACGATCTCGATCACTGCAGGGAGAGTCGCAGGATCCGCCACAGCCACACGGACTCGGGGAGCTCCTGCCGTGGTCACCGCATCGGCAAAGGTGTCGTGCATAACCCAGCCAAAATGGGAGCCCAAGTCCCTGACAATCGGCCGCAGCTCAGTAGCAAGCCCTGGAAAAACGAGTGTCACTGGGTGGCGAGGTATACGGAACCGAGTATCGAAATCCGCTGCGCTGAAACCACGGTACCACGGGACTATCATGATGATCTTCCCATCCACCGATGTGGGGGAACCGGCAACCAGATTGCTCGCAGCTTTCTCACTGGAGAGTTTGAGCCAGAAGATGCCCCTTCCCATAAGGGCCACCTCCTCAATGTGGCCATCCTCTAGCAAGAGAGTGGACTGGAGCCAGTCCCTGATGGTAGACCTGGAGGGGGAGTGTCCAATGACTCTACCGTAAACAGAGGTACGAGCAAAGTCACTGGCTACCGCCTGAACACGGGGCCTGAACACGGGATGATTGTTGCTCTGTCAGGATAACGCGGTAGGCATCTGGAGAGGGAGGGTCCGACTGGGCCTCCGGATCCGGGCTGGGGGCCGCCATACCGCCAAGACTAACTGCAAGCTTCCGATGAAGAAAAACAGGCTGCCACCCAAGAAGGGGATGAAGCGGCGGTGGAGCCTGGGGGTGAGGCGGGCGAGGCGAAATGAAGGGTCGGAGGGGTCGAAGCTGAGGGCGGGGCGAAGGCTGCGGGGTGCGGGGAGTACGGAAGGGGCGAGAGGGCGGGGGGGGGGGGGGTGAAGTTGGAATGGCGGGGGTGGAGAGGTGAAGCGGGGGGGCGAGGGGAGCGGAATGAGGCGGAGGCGGGTGAAGCGAGGGGTGAAGGAGCAGCGAGGGGGCGGGTTGGAGCGGGGTGGATGGCGAGGGAGCAGCGAGGGGCGGAATGGCGGAGGCGGGGCGAGGGCGAGGCGGGCTGGGGAGAGAGAGAGAGAGAGAGAGAGAGAGAGAGAGAGAGAGAGAGAGAGAGAGAGGGAAAAAAAAAAAAAAAAAAAAGGGCGAGGCGACGCGGGATGGAGCGCGCGGTTAGAGCGGCGGCGAGGGGGGGTTAGAGCGGCAGCGAGGGGGGGGGTTAGAGCGGGGGCGAGGGGCGGGGTGGAGCGAGGGGGCGGGATGGAGCGGAGGTAAGGGGGCGGGATGGAGCGAGGGGGCGGGTTGGAGCGAGGGGGGGAGGGGCGAGGGGCGGGTTGGAGCGAGGGGGCGGATTGGAGCGAGGGGGCGAGGGGCGGGTTGGAGCGAGGGGGCGGGAAGGAGCGGAGGCAAGGGGGCGGGATGGAGCGAGGGGGCGGCTGGAGCGGAGGTGAGGCGAGGGGTAGCGGGAGGGGTGGAGGTGGTCGCAGCGAGGGGGGGGGGGGGAGCGAGGGGGGAGGTAGGGGCTAACGGCGAGGGGGGGAGGGGAAGCTCGCAGGAGCGCAGTTGGTGCTGAGAGAGGACTGATAAGCCAAACTCATAGTGAGCTGAGTGTAGGATGCACTACATACCATGGGCTGACTTGAAATCTCCGAAACAACAAGGGGGTCTTGGCATTCTTGATATGAGCATCAAGAACATATCTCTGATGAGCAAGTGGCTTCCGTGCTTATTTAAGGAATTAGATCCTTGGATTGAGGTAGTGAGATGGTTCATTGACATGGGAATAAGCCCAAAGGTTGGGGTTTGGAAGGGGCTCCCTTGGGGCTCTAGACTCTTCTCTGAGTTCCCTGTACGAATCAGAGGGTCTAATTTGATTGGCAGTTTGGTCTCAACTTGGAGGACGGTAATCTATAATGCTCATGGAGAAACTTAGGGGATCTTAAAGGGGATGTAGGTCTAAGCGAATGCATTTGGTGGTCTAAAGCTGTAACACACAATGGCGCTTCCCTAGCTTACCTAAACATGAAGATTGCACGTGGTATCTTCAGAAAAGTGTTGGGCTTTTGGTCACAAATCTAGGAACCTAGAAGGGGTAACTGGATCCCCTTAGTTGAAATCAGCTGTAATTACCTATTGACAGTGCAGGAGACTGCTTTGATCCATGATGTACTACAAAAGATTCCAGAAACATGGCCTTCTAATTCCATAGAATCCCTAGGAAGGAGACTGCTGCAGTGGTACCTGGGGAGAACTTCTCTAAAGAAGATTTATGCTAAACCGGTATATAGATGCTTGCTAGAAAGTCACATACTAGTTTGGATCTTGAATAAGAAATGGGGGCTTTGTCGTGCTCATGGATGGTGGCGTGATAGATTCAAGGAAGTGTGGAAAATCTGATGTGGGTAGATTTAGCTTCACTCTCTGGAAAATCTTAAACCAGTGGCTGCCGGTAAGAGCTAAGCTTGTCAAAAAGTTCCAGGTTTCCCCCTTGTGTGCCCTGTGTGGGAGTGCACGGGAATCCATAATGCACTTGATGTGGCAATGCCCTGCGGTCAGAGGGAGCTGGAAGAAGATAGAGAAAGCGGTCAGAGATGCGAGGCTAATGACGAAGTTTTCCATTGGAAATAATTGGAAATTGAGCTTACTGGGAGACACATATGAACTCCCATCCACTCTACAAGCTTGCTGGCCTTTCATTAGAGGGACTGTGTGTCGGTCCATTTGGACTGTCAGGAACCATGTAATCTTTAGAAAAGATATACCTGTGGGAACCGAGGAGGATGTAGTTTTTGGAGTGGTTAAAGCCACCTTGTATGACCTGGGTAAATTATTAGAACAAGGCAAATGTCTAGAAAGCCAATGCCTAGGTGATCTAGCCTGGCACTGGAAATAGATTTGAATATAGTTCGCCCTCTACTCTATAAGTGTAGGCCTAGGGCCCTGCCCATTTGTTTGGCCACCTTTTGTAGGGGTTTCTTTTCAGGGCATCCCCCCCCCCCTGTTAATATGATACGACTACTTTATTTTATTTTAATTTTTAAAAATAAGATGGAATGTGCACATAATACAATATTTACTTCATTGATTGTGTTATTTATAACATTCTACCTTTTCATTACTAAGATGGAAGATTGACATGCTTTGCCATAATGCTTATGATTTTTACATCTATTTGAACACGCCAGTATGCATTGTGTGAACCTAAAATCTATTTTGTAAGCAATATGTAAATTGTGATCCACACTAAACACCATTCAATGCAACTCAATGTAATTGGCAACAAATACCACAAATGCTCTTAGGTTGTTGGCTATAATATGAAAAGATAAGTGTATCACAAAGTTGGAATGTTTCATCAAAATTTGTGTTAATAAAAATGGTCTTGGTGATGAATATTCAAAATTGTTGTTGAGCATTCTTAAAATTGTGACCAAGTTCTAATCTATTATGCATTCATGGTGCTTCAATCAAATAGTGCCAACATGTGAAAGATTATGAACAATAAGCTAGGATAAGAATATTATATGAACTAATGTAGGTGACTAACTTTTTTGCGAGTATGTATGGTGAAGACAACTTATTTGATCTAGTTTCCTTCATGATTTTAAGCAATCTATAAATTACAAAGCATATACTACCCCAACTATATTATTTCAATAAATATTTCCGTTACATGTTATCACACATTTTCTAGTCTTGTACTAAGGGAATTAAGGATAGCTAAAACAAAATAAATATTCAATTTCTTTTTCGATTAATCAATAAGAACATCTAGAAACACAGATCTAGGAATTCCATCAGTAGTACTAGCTGATTTTATTTTATTTAGTAAACTCACTATGATTTTATTTAGTAACCTCAACATGGCAAGCCATGTAGACAGTCAAGGGGAGGACTTGTAAGAAAGCCTAGCTTGCCAAAAGGATAGCAAAGAAATTTTGCATGAAAGGGAAGGAATTCACAACTTCACAAGGCAAATTAGCAGTACACAAAAAGTGGAAAACCTCCTAAGAACCCATATAGTAGAAGCCTCTTATGGAAGAACACAAATAATACAAGGGAGAGAGGGTCACATTTTAAGGGCAGGATTCTAATCCAATATGTCCATAGAAAAAGAAATTTAGTAACCTCAACATGGCAAGCCATATAGACATTCAAAGCAAGGACTTGTAAGACAAGCCTAGCTTGTCAAAAGGATAGCAAAGAAATTTTGCATGAAAGGCAAGGAATTCACAACTTCACAAAGCAAATTAGAAGTACACAAAAAGTGGAAAACCTCGTAAGAACCCATATAGTAGAAGCCTCTTATGGAAGAACACAAAAATACAAAGGAGAGAGAGTCAGATTTGAAGGGCAGGACTCTAATCCAATATATCCACAGAAAAGTCAATTTACCAAAAAAGGGGTTAACTTCCTGATCATGGTACTTTTACAAGAGATCTGAAATATTTTACCGTCTCACAGAGCTTTCTACATTTCAGAAGGTCCCAGGATCCTTACATATCAGCTGCACCATGCAACATATTTTAGCCACCTCCCATTCGTTACATAGCCATATGACAACGTACATTTACCCCATGGGGAGGGCCCTTTCAAAGGTCCAACTCATTAAACAATCCATGTACCCGGTTGATTGATAAAGAGATTGGAAGTATCCAATTCCTCCAGCTTGGGTTGATTAGAGCCTTCATCTTGTACCCTCAAGAATGAGTAATATAGTAGTTTGTACTCAACTTATGTAAGCTGAACAGATCATTGAAAAAAAATGTTCAATTCTCTGCAAGCTCGTCATGTTATCTTACATGCAATTACTGTATAATGCTCTTCCGCACAAAACCCAGCAGCTAATGATATATAGAATGGCATTAGCGCAAGATAACTCACGATCATTTTCAATAACCCACCAAGAAGTTGGGGAGAGCATCTCCAACAAAATTAAGAGCAAAAAGCCATCTCTTAAAGTACTTCACCTTTGACAGGCCATGAATTCGAATCAATAAACCTGAATTTGGTGGAGGCACAATAGCTCCCAAGATACTAAAAAAGATAATGTGCAGGTCTAGAAACAGGGGATCTGTGAAAAATGTGTTCAGTCATGATATTGCTCCATTTTTAATCAATGCATCCAACTCTACAGCAAACCTGGTACACAGCAAACAAATAATGCATTAGAAACGTTTCTTCCAAACTTACAATCACATGGTAGCAGGTACTTACATCAACTTGAACATGTCTTTGCTGAAACATTATTCAATTGTGATTTCAATAGACAAGGCAAGGGCGAGGCCGCAATGACAGTCTGAATTCAACTTCCATGCAGAAAAAGCTTTAATCACTCGACTTAGAACTTCAAGAATGAATTGACAAATATGTAGAACTATAAAACTGGCTCTCCTACCAAACAGCAGTATGAAGGATTAAAACAAAAATGAGCTGGAATAGGAATGATTGATCTCACGATGTCTATGATCCACATTCAAAACAGTCTCTACACACATTCGATCACTTGATGGACTGCAAGACACTCTCTAAACTCAGTGCACTCAAAAGGAATCCAGCTAGCAGTTTACATGAGGTCCTTTAAAAAAATGGCTCCAGCAAGAATTAGAACCATTATGCCTGGGCAAGCAGATGCTTGCCCTTTACCCAGAAATAGAACATTGATCAAATCATTCTGTTACACAAGGCACAGCTGTAATCTATCTATTTATTTTAACCCATAGTGCATCTGCCCGAACACATCTGAGTTCCTGTGTGCACAAGTGTGTGTGCATGTGTGTATGCATGCACATGTGCCAGTAAGTCTTTTTTGTGTCCTTCAATTTCGAGCCCTATATAATGTCTGTTACATGTGAAAGATCTAACCTGATAAGCACACTAAAAAACTCATGCTGACAAGCACAAGATAGCTAAGCGTGACATTCAATTCCCACATATAATAAAAGATCATGCCACCTGGATCCACCGACAATGAGATTGCACAAGGCCCATGTGCAGTAAGCCATGGCATCCCATACTATGCCCACCATAGCAGGCCTGACCTCCACGCCTTGGCTCTTGACTCAAGGGCTAAATCATAGGCTGCAAGCCACAACTGATAAGAATGGCCCAATGGATACCTAAACAGCCTCATCTGTAGGCTTCATCCAGATGTACGCTGTAAGCATTAACAGCACAACTGTGATCTAATACCCTTGCCTTGCTTTCAATATTTAGAATCCTTAGGCAGCTTGAAGGCAAGGGTTTTGGACAGGTAGATATTAAAATAGGACTGGAAGTTGCGAATTCAGAGCTACAACAGAGGTTTCACACATGATCAGACAAAGGCACAACATTAGCACGGACATTACAAGGGTGCGCGTTGGCTCAGCTTTGGTGTGCAGGATAGCAGAGTTCCAAAGCTTTCTAGCCCGGGCAATAGGGATGGCTATTCTAAGGGAGCCTTGGGGTGGCAGACAGCGGGGTAGGACTGTTATCAGATCCGCAATTGAAGAACGGGCAAGAAAATCGGACAGAGGCATCCCAAGGACAACATGACAATTGGACAGGTGGTGGTGCGGGTGAGACTGTTTCTTTACATAGGAACGCTTATGGAAAGCTTGTCTCTTTCCAAAACTTAATACGTGACAATGCTTTTAGACACAGTCGAGGTGGTTTCTGGTGAGGCTGTCCACACTTCAAAGCTTAGAGAAAGCTTTCAGACGTTAAGCCAGCTTGTGGGAGCCAGTCAAAGCAAAAGACATATAAAGCCACATGTCTGGGAGGTCGCTCCAGCAAAGCATGTTTCAGTACCATGATTTGTCACTGCAAAATGGCTGTAAATTTGCATAGTTTCCATGCCCAATCTAGCATGCCACAACTTTGCCTCTTTCATGGCAGGAGTCGAAATAGCTGCCAAACAAGCATCATGCTTGTTGCATTGAAATCTGTCCAGCTGGTATAACCCCTAGTAAAAAAATGCAGTAGTGACCATCTGATAATCCTTTTCACAGTCCTTGACTATACACCTGTCATCCTCAAACGTGACAGCATAACCGAAACTGAGAGAAGATTCTTCTTACTCCCTAGTACATAAAAGACATCCAAAAGACATAAATCAGTTTCATCAACTGATGAGACAACACGATCTTCCCAACTCCTTTGACTGAATAAGAAGAATTGTTGGCACAGGGTACCTTCTTGCCAGCTGGAGCAAGTTGCAAATCTGCAAATAACTCCCTTTCGGAGGTAATGGGCCTGGATGCACCACTGTCAATGTGCCAAATAGCATCTGAGGTTTCAGCCACACTAGGTGATGCAACTTCCTGTCTGGCATCATAACTACACACAAGAAAAGCCCATTTTTCAGCCACAAGGTTGGCTGGAGTATCATCCTTTTTGCATTTGAATGGCTGGAATTTATAACTGAAGTGCTAGACTCTCGCTTCTTCTCCTTTGCAATTCTTTTCCTGCATTTATTGATCAAGTGCCCTGGCTTTTTGCAGTAATGACATTTGCCCTTCTTCTTGGGCTTGCCTGCATTATCTGAAATTTTAATCCATGGCTGAACTGAATCAATTCTGGACTGATAGTGACCTGCATGAGGTTTCCCCTGCTTATGGCAATATGGGCCCTGTGAACCAATTGTCATATGTTTACATGGCAAGGAGTTGAAAGTGCTGGAAATAAACTGATTGTCTGGAATCAGTTTATCAATAATAAGTGATTGCTCACGAAGATCCTGGATCTTTGTTAAGTGTTCTGACACCGGATGAGTGGAGCATCCCCACTACAGCTGGATGTGGTGTTCCAGGTTATCACGTAGCTCTACCGCATTAGACAGTATGGCTCTTGCACCACAAGGCGACATAGGCCTCCTTGGCTTGCCTTGTCCTCATCCATGGCACTGGCGGCAGAGGGAGACCAGAGGTGCTGGTATCCACACACGTGCAGATGGTTTGAGAGCTTGGGGCTACACGTAGACAGGTTACCTTCCCTTCCAGTATTGCATTGAGGCCCTCTCCATCCTGCTCACATATCACGAGGTGAACCAGGTCATCTGAGAGGATCTCTTACAGCTACACACATTCAGGACTTCGTTAGCACCTCAAGAGCTTCCAATCAAGCTCAGCTTTTATAGAGACCATTGCCTGTGCATTAGAGTTAAGGGCTTCATTGATCCACCAGCATACACAAGGATCCACCTCCCCCACTCCTTGAGGATATGAATCGGATAGTTCCGCATCTCATCACACCGCCTTCGCATTGAGATTGCGTGGGCAGGGTGCATACCTAGCGAGGGCCGCATCTGCACTCTACGCGATCATTGGGATACACATCCACACTCATTTTAGAGGATGATCACTGAGTTTTTCCCGCCAGCACCGACTAGAAGGACTCATGAAGACTACGGACGTGAAGGCCTCAGCCAAAGATACACCAGTCATTGCTCTCGACACATAGGTGAGATTAGGGAGCACAAATCCAAACTCCTTTATAGCATAATCATTGAGTTTTTCCAGCCAAATCGCACCACCAGGACTCACGAAGACTACAGATGCGAGGACCTCAGTCAGAGATACAACAGACTCGCCAGCGATTGAGGCAAAAATCATAGTAGGGGACATTCCCTCCATGCTCATAGACCCTTTTGGTCTCCTGAAGACCTTTAGTTAACTCTCTCTTTCTCTCTCTCTCTCTCTCTCTCTCTCACACACACACACACACACTTTTTTGGGTGAAATCTTATAATTCTGTGTGGGAAACCCCAAAAAAGAGGTAAGAACCCACCAATAAGTACAAAGGAAAAATTTACAAGTAAAGCCTCAGAGCAAAAGTCATGAGGCAGCCAAGTAAAAAGTTACACATCAAGCTAGAGGAGGATCAAACACAACATCTTCCAGCTTCAGATTATTGCTTTGTAAAAACTGATGCAGTGTAGAAACCACACCATCAATAAAAACAAGCTGTTTTTTGCCCTTGTGATTCTTCTTAATATAGGTGGGCACCCGAAATTTCTGAATCACAGGGTCAAAAACCTGTTGTAACATGGGATGAAAAGAATCCAGTGAAAATGGCACATCTGCATCTCGAACAGAAGAAGACTCTGGCACAGGCACCAGATGCAAAGGAGTTACATCAACATCTGTATCCTCCGACGAAAGAGCTACATCTGATAAAGTAGGACTCAACATTTCAGCGTCACTCCGAGGATCAACCTGAGAAGAAGCATGTGCAACATCCTATATGATCCCCTCTGCAAGGGGCACATCCATATCCTAAGGAGAAGGAGGCTGATGATGCTCAACAGGAGTCAGATCCTAAACTTCTTCAACAAGAGAAAGATTGGCCTGTGATTTTTCTACCTTCCTCCAGTAATGCTTCGGAGCAGTAAAAGAAGGCTTATCCAATAAAGCCTTAGCAGAAACCACAGGAGGAGGAGTAACCTTCACAACTGAAGGAGTAGGAGGAGTGGTCATGGAAGTAGAAGAGCAAGCACGTGCAAAATGACCAACCTGACGACACCGATAACAAGCTATAGGAAAAGAAGCAAAATGCAGCCGGATGCGCATTGGATGAGCGAATCCCAGATCAAGATCCAAAGTAGATGGTGCGGGCTGCATCATATCCCATAAAATACAGAGCCTAACATCACGGGTAGCATGCAAGAAATCCTGTCTTGGAACATGGAGAGGCCTGCCCAAAAAAGCTGCAAGAGTAGGAAGATGCTGAAGAAGAGGCACAGGCAATGCTTTGAGGGTAATCCAAACCGGACAGTGGGTTAGAAGAGAGGCAGACGGATAAAATAAGGGATCCCAGGGCATCACATAAGCAAAAAAGCCAGCTCCAGGAATACCAGCACGACTGACAAGGCGCTCTACCACCTCAGTCAAAGAGCAGTGGGCATAGTAAAATCCTTTCCCCAGAAAGACAAAGGAAGATGTACAATCCAGACCCACTGCAACATCAGCCCAATGATGAAGCTGAGCTGAAGATAAAACCCTGCCCATAAAATAGAGGCAGACTCCAAATTGATGAGCCTGTCGAAGACCGAGACCGGAGACCAAAAGGGCAGAATCCAAGGAACAAACAAGCGGGGAACCCGATGAAGGAACTTCTGTGACAGAGGCAGAGCACAATTGGCGAAGAAGATCCAGCTGGAGGGAAGAAGAAGGGCCATTGGAAACATCCAGCTTTGTCGATTTAATCGAAGGCGAGGCAAACAAACCACCATGCTTTCGCCGAAGAAAAACACGAGTAGGAGGAGCAGAGGCAGAAGGAGACGCTGAGGCAGAGTAAACAAAAGAAGCAGGTGTCGGAGCAACAGGAAAGGAGGAAGATGAGACTGGAGCAAAAGCCACCGAGGGTTGCAACACAAATACGGAAGGAGGCTGCGCAGATGACCGTACAACCTGTACGGATGGCCGTACGACAAGCACCGAAGGAAAAAGTGGCGGAGTAGACGGCTGCAGAGAAGGCTGTACGGGGCTGTGCAGGGAGCACGGGAGCTATATGGGAAACTGTACGGGGAGCTGTATGGGGGGTTGTAGGGTGCACGAAACTTGTACGGAAGGCCGTACAGGTGACAGCAGCTGTACGGAAGACAAGGTAGGCAGCAGGGACATCGAGGGTGACTGCACGGACGAAAACGAGGAGGAAGACGAGGCTGGCAGGGTAGAGGAGGAGGTCTCCATCGCTCACACACACACACACACGCGCGCGCGCACGCACGCACGAGAAGATGGATGAGGTGATCAGGACATTCCGAGGGGGAGATCATACCATCGGATGAGGATTTATGGATCAGTACTAGCGAGGCATATCAGTGGCCACACATAGGCCCATGGGCAGCGGGCGCTAGGGCAGGCAAGGTTTCACTCCACCCTATACCACATCTTCACCCTGAGGGCTATCATTAAGGAGGCGAGGTCGAGACGTCAAAAAGTCTACGCTAGCTTTGTAGACTTTTGGAAGGCCTTCGACCCTATTCCACGATCTACAAGAGATGCAGATTCCAAAGATTATGATTTGGGGGTTGATGAGTCTGTCCGAGTCATTTCCAAGGAGAGTTCATGCCCCAGAAGGCCTATTGGTTTGGGTTCAGAGCACGATCGGGGTGAAGCAGGGATGCCCTCTCTCACCGACTCTCTTCGGGTCTACACTGATGAGATCACATCCTTTATAGACCGCCTCCGAGGCGAGGGATCACTATTGGCTGACCTCATGATACAGATACTACTATATGCGTACGACATAGTCCTCATATCATCTTCAGCAGAGGGATTGCAGAGACATCTGGAGGCCGTAAAGGTGTTCTGCATAGAGAGAGATCTGACTGATAGTCAACCTTGGAAAAACCAAGGTTATGATCTTCGACACCTCACAAGCAGACTCTTGGCTTCACCGACATAGCTTCACTTACCAAGGTGAGCTAGTGGAGATAGTGCAAGCCTACACATACCTAGGGGCAATATTCACAGGGCCTGTTTTTATGATGACCCATGCAGCTAGAGAATGACTCACACAAGGGCGGGGTGCCTTGGACCGACTAGAGAGGCAGTGCTTCCAGGATCCACAAATGAAGGGTTGGCTTTTCGACACCCTAGTGAGGCCGACTGCCATGTATGCAACACCTTTTTGGGTGAGTGATCTTCTTGTGGCAGAGTGGAGAAGATTTGAATGGCCACAGGTGACTGTGGAGTCTGGGATAATTTGGAGTAAGCCCTTAGTTGCTCATTAGATAGTACAAGTACGACCTACCTCGACTTCATCAGTGAAATCCTCCATGCAGTCCAACGACTGAGTGCACCCCCACGCAGCCGGCAAACGAAGTCCTCTCTCCAATGACACAACCGGCTCCTACAGACCCTCCACTAATACGACCTCAACTGTGACCTCAAACCGGTAACTCCAATAGAAACATCCACGAGCGACCTCCACGGCACGTACCTGCGCACTACAAAGACTTCAACGACTAACACAAAGCTTGCACCAACAGGTCTCTATGGCCTCAAAGGATTCAACAAGCAGCGGCCGACGCTTCCTTCTCCAAGCTCCTACAACGACGCAATGACAGACCAACACTGCAACAGCGCCAGTGAGTCTTCACTTCCATGCACAACCCACGTAACCCGTACCACTCAACACGGCTCTACCATAGCACACGAACAAGCAAGGCGACCTCGACTCAAGCTCCATCGACAAAAATCTGTGGGCGTGTCAGCAAGTTGTAAATACTACAAAGTCAAAGTTTTAATTGACAATTTATTTGATCATAATTAAAAAGTATCTCGTTTATTTAATTATGTTCAAAAGTTATTTCTTTTGGTCAAAGTATTGACTTCGGTCAAAGATACTTAACCATGGTTAGGAAGACTTGGCGTATGCCAAGAGGGTTGACTGCGGTTAACCAAAGAACCTTTGACTCTGGTCATAAAGAGTTGACTTTGGTCAACAAGACTTGGCTTTGCCAAAGCAGGCTGACTCCAGTCAACCTAGATCATTAGCGACTCTGGTCGGAGAGTTCTAGCATTAATTAAGGCACCTTGACATCTGGTCAAAGTCCTTAATTACGGCTAGAAGGGTTGTGGCTTCGATCAATTATAGAGTTAGTTATTTTTTATGTGCACACGTTTGCTTGGTGAGGACGCCCATGGAGACTAGGACTAGTCTAGAATTTATTTGCATGCTAAAGCGCTAATGATTAATGGGTGCCATGGCTATGTGCGCTTTAATTAATGGTTGCAGGCTCTCAGAGGGGTTGATTGCCCAAACGCTATGGAGCCCAGTAGGCAGCAAGGAGATGTCCATGTGACCGAGGGCTATGAAGACCCTAGAGTTTTGCCCTTTGTAACTACATTTTAGCTAGTTGTTTTGACAAGTGGCATGTTGCCAAAGAATGAGCCTGAGAGCTCCATCTAATCTTTTTTATTTCTTTGTTACACATCTGAATGCAAAAATTGATCTTGTACACAAAATCTTTCTCAAGAAATAAATGGCTTAAAAGTGCGGGAGAATTGCGGGGCGGCGACGAAATCGCTCCTGAGGCATCCCAAGATTCCGGCCTCACCTAAGGTCACTACACAAGAGGGGGTGGTGAAAGAATTGACACGTGGCAATGTATTTGCCACATCATCCACCCTATCCACACAGCCGGGCTGGTCAAGAGGGAGCTACGTGGTACCCTATCCTCTGCCACATCAGCACAGTTGGCCTAGTGCCACGTCACCATCGATGCAACGCCATCTGTACTCCATCACAATGCCACGTCAGCAACCCACCTCAACTGCCACATCATCACCTGCAACACACTGCCAGGTCACCTATGCCACGCAGGCAGTCCATGTCATTTGACCACGTGGCAGTGCCACATCATCCCTCAATGCCACGTCATCTAGTCCAATCAGCAGCCTAGTGCCAAGTCACAGCTCCCCAAATGACAATGCTATGTCATCATGCCCACGTCAGTAGTGCCATCTAAGCACATAGTGCTACACTCGCACATTTTTGTAAGAGGATGTGACCACCTATTGCCACATCATCACATGCCACGTCATAATTTTTGGGCCCTTTGGTGATCAAGGTTGGCCAATCTTCCGGGAGCTATAGCTTTTGATCCAGGTGGAATTTGGAGGAGCTGTAAAAGGCAAAAATGATCAACAAATCATACTCTACACGATGAGCACCTCAGATTTGCATTCTAACTCATGCATAAGTCAGAAACATCAAACCTTCTTCATCGAAGCCACCTCTTGCTCCATTGCAGCATACTTAGCACATAAAATAAATCAAGATAAAATTCATTTGCTGCATTTTATGCTTCTTCTCTTAGCATTCAGCGGTCATCACACAGTGTGACACTTAGCATTGATCTTCCTCTCAGATTTAGGATGGTTGCATACTTCTTGCACACATGTATGCCACCCATGTACAGTCACATTTGTTGAATATTTTTTGGCATTGGTTCTTGCACACATACATCAGCCTTGTACAGCCTCATGGCTACTCCCGACACACAGGTTTTTATCATTTTACTACAGGCTTGGTCCTTGGCATACACGCATTTCTTCCACCATGACTTGGTTCAGATTTGACAATTTAGCATAAGCTCCCCAATGGCAGTCTTTTACAATGTTCTCATGGATAAACACTCTTGCCGATACACGGGTAAGCCTCTTGCACAGAGCACCAGACCACCTCCATCATGGATTTATTGACATCACGCTATTGATGATACACCAGTCATGACCCCAGATGAGATCCATGAGTGGAAAGCAAACCTACTTCGACCATTCATGCCACAAGATATGTACCAGTGTACGATGCAGACTTGAGCCAGACTTGAGCCTCATTGGTCTTGAGAGATTGGGTGCATATTAGCATGGATCAGCCCGTAGTTTTTGATCATGCACACTTCTTGGTAAGCCCTAAGCATGAGGCACATTCAGTAGTAAGCCCTCAACACAAGGCAAATTTAATGGTAGGTCCTCAGCTGAGGTAGTCTCATCTGCATCAACATAGTCTGATTCCACTGATGTACAGCCAACCCAATTAGTTCCATCGGCGTCAGTCCATTCGGTTCTATTGTCAAGTACACATTCACACATCTGACACCAGCTCAGTCTCTTGCCACTCGGCATTTCAACACTTCAGTGTGACACTTGGCAGAGTGAACTTCCCACTGACGTCAGTCCATTTGGTTCTATCATCGGTGTACACATTCACGCATTTGACACCAGCTTGGTCTCTTGGCATTCGGCATTTCGGCACTTCAGTGTGATACTTGGCAGAGTGATCTTCCTCGGATTCAGGATTGTTGCATTCTTAGCATTGGTTCCTACACACATACATCAGCTTTGTATAGCCTCTTGGCTACTCCCCACACACAATTGTCATCACTTTACTACAGGCTTGATCCTTGGCACATAGTTTTCCTTCCATCACATGACTTGGTTCAAATTTATAGGTTTAGTGTAAGCCCCCAGCGGCGGCAGTTCGAGCATAAGATCTCTCTTGGTAGCTCTCACACAGTCTTCTCATGGATAGACACTCTCGTCGGTATACGCGTAAACCTCTAACACAGAGCACCAGACTGCCTCCAGCATGGAGTTCTTCACATCGCACAGTTGATGATATACCAATCATGACTCCAAATGAGATCCGTGAGTGAAAAGAGAACCGACTTTGACCATTCATTGCCACAAGATATGTACCAGTTTATGATGTGGACTTGAGCCTCATTGGTCTTGAGAGATCAGATGCGGATGTACCACATGTTAGCATGGATCAACCTTCACTTTTTGATCATGCACATTTCTCGATAAACCCTCAGCACGAGGCACATTTGACGGTAAGCCCTCAGCATGAGGCACTCCCATTGACATCAACATAGTCTGATTCTAGTGATGTACAACCATCACATTCATGCATGGATCCGATTCCATCCATTGTCACACCAAATGCAGAGACATAGTAGGAGTTCCGTTATGATCATGCAGTTATTCAACAGATAAGTCCTTAGTATGAGGCACTCAATCTTTTGCAACATGCAAAGATACATGCCACAATGCATTAAGCTCCTTAGGTGATTCCATTCCAGCATCCATCACCGATGCTTTCACCTCTGGCACGGAGCATATCGCATCTTTGGACATGGTTTCCACAAGCAGTTCAGATCGGCACATTAGTCTTCAGAACATTCCAGCATCAGCTCAGTCATGCCGCATTGCATCATACTTGGATCCAATTATCATCACCACCTCAGATCAACAGATCATTCCTCAACATGAGGACATTTGTGCATCAGCGCAGTGGACATCATCAGGGTCAGCCATAGCATAACCTGTGATACCTCAGTGTTTTAACATGCACTTATGACTTTCATATACAGCCCATACTTGATGCAGATTAGTGGTTGGATCCAAGACTTCAGATCAGTCCCTACATCAACATTCAGCACCTCATATGCCTTAGGGACATCTTATGCATTTTTCGTTGTATTTCAGGCTTCTAGGCCTCTATTCTGTCAACTTCACCTTGAGCTTATGATAAATGCTACATCCCATGCTAATGGACATTTAGCCATGCACACATCAGATCACCTTCAGCTCATGACAGTTGAGCATACAGGTTTAACAGGCCACCATGTCTTGTTAGTTTTATGGGCCTCTTCTTCAACAGAACAGTGTATCACACTTGCACCTTCGGTCCCAGATTTTCAGCCCCTGGATTACGCCGTCCACATCGGCTATGCGGTCTTCGACTGCACATCATATGACAAAGATTACTATACTTTGGCATACCTCCAACATTGGTGCAGTTCTTATGGGTTGGTGACACCCTTGTTTGTCACAACCTACCAGATTCTTTTTCCATAGCTACATCGGCTAGCTTCACATCCGTCCAAAGGTGAAGAATGACCCAAAGTTAACAGGGGAAATACACGTTATTTACAGGATCTAGTAAGTTGTACTCATTGTGCATGCTTCCGCTATGTAGTCATTGTGCTCACACATGCATATACTACTATAATTTTTTCAGTTTTGGATGCTATCATAAGCACCAAACAAAATCCACAAAAAGGTCTTGTACATGCACCCTCTACTTACCTAGTGCAATTTAAGAGGGGGTTTTGAGGATGGTGTAAATTGCACCATACCTTAAGGGCATTAGGAAAAAACCCTAACCATAACCCTAAGGGGTTCTCATGTATATCATGATTATGTTCAATGCAACATCGTGTACAGGTAGCTATATTGTGTGCACTCCTCTCTCTCTCTCTCTCCTCCCGACCCCACTTTATCACCAATTATGTAGCTCACAAAGCAAACAGATATATCTAGATGAATCCAGGAAGACGTCCAAACTCATCCTCTAAAAACACAACACATAGTGTAGTTTCAATCTCATGATAGTCACCATAAGGTTGAAAACCATAAACTCCATCACACATAGCGGGGACTTCCTACTATGACATCCCCGGTGATGTCATCAGCACCCAAGACTAGTGTAGACCATAGTATAAAGATATGTTCTCACACATACAAATCCACACACCCACACATATTTGAGCATCCATTTATACAAAGGTCTTTGTATTGAGAGGTGAAGGGAAGACTCAGCCATGACAAAGGCTAGCACTAAGGAGAAGGCTACTAAAAAAATAGTCTAGAATTTCTTCATTCAAGCTACAACTACTTGTGAAGTCTATACGGGTTCATTTAGTTTCTCCCAAACGAGCATCCAAGCAAAAAAATGCTTACACCATCTAGCTGATAAGAAACGCACCACTGAAGGTAGAAAGAATTCATTGTACCGACACGCCGCAACATGGACGAAAACTTCACAAGGTGAAATTTGCATGTCCGCTAATATGGAAGAAGCATATATCTAGATGAATCTAGAAACATGCCCAAACTCATCCTCTAAAAACACAGGACAGTGTGCAGTTTCAATCTCATGATAGTCACCCATAAGATTGAAAACCATAAATTCCATCACGCATACCAGGGACTAGGTACTATGACATCCCCCACTGATGTCATCAGTGGCCAACAGTGGTGTGGACCATAGTATAAACATATGCTCTCACACATACGAATCTTGTAATCTAATTTAATACAACTGATGGAAAGCTATGTTTTTGGGAAGATTTCCATGCTTTTTAGATTGACTTTATAGCTTTCTACCAATCAGCCACCCTCTTCACAATATATCCACTTCCTAGTTCATCTCATGTACATGGACACCTTGTTTTAATGCTGTTACTCAATCCTCTCCCACTGTTTAAGCCATCCAGCCAGCTTCACGTATCTTAGCTGTGATTTCTTTGATTATACGTGACTCTGCCAGCCAAACAACACTCTCAAGCACTTCTGAATACAAGAATTTATAAAGAGTGCAGGAAACAAAAGAAGGAGGCCTTATTCTTCCTCTTCAACATTCAAGACTGAACTGTTCTGACATGGTATACATTAAGAAACCTTGTGTCTGTGAGTCTTTTGGATGAGCATTACTTCTCTTGCCAGAAAATGACATCTTGACTTTTCCTTGGGATTGGACTTTTGGTGTATCCTGCAGGTCTGTCTTATGATTTTTACATCTTATATCTGTAGATCATGCAACCCTGGTGTGTCCTGTATGTTTGTCTAATGATGCTTCTTTGTACTTCATGGATGCCACAAGCATGATATTCTAATTTGTTCAATGTTTAAATCAATGAACTCGTTATATTGAACTAGGAGTGTGAACAACTCCTTTGCACCTCTGAATATTCTCCCTCAGATCTTCTTGAAATTCTATAAATGGGCAAACATAAGGCCATTGCAGGGCTAGTGGCATCTACCTTTTGGAACTTCATCACCGCAAGTAATCACTCGCTAAGCAATAAAATGCCAAAGCAATCTTCCAAGTACACATGTATAATTGTCTAATCATTCGTTGCTCACACACACTTGGTCTCGCAGCAGTAAGACACCATTTTTAAATTACAGACACTACTTCCGAGTACTTTAAACTTTCACTCACTGCACCATTTGCACCAATGTCACCAAGAAATATGTAGTCTTTGGCCAGGCATTACACTGTTTTGAGTCGCATAAACTACATTTGGTCTACGTGGAGACAAATCCCCCCATTTAGCCCATCTCTCCATGCTCTAGATTGCCATGGTCTAAACTTGGTGTCCAAGTAAGAGATCCAATTACACATTCCTTAGCTAATTTGCCTAACAATGTCCCAAGGAGCACGAGATACCTATGAATAGGAAATCCAACGACATTGTAGAAGCATCCAGATACTGATCTCACAAAAGAGGCTCCAATGCCCTGTCACAGTAGGATTAAAATAGTGACATAGAATCAAAGCAAATACTCCCGCAAGTTTGAGAATCGTAAGCGAAGTTAAAGTACATGTGGAGGGAATGCATATTGAAACCTGAATGCCATAGCTACCAGCCTTGTCCATTGGTTCCCCTGATTTTACATAGACATTTATTGCCTCCTCCTCCAAACAAGCAAATTCAACCTGCAAGAAAAACTATGCCAAACTCAACACTGCATTTCTATATCTTCACAGGGCTAGAACTTATCTGACCTTACAGATTCAGAATATCTAAATAATGAAGTTACTCGTGTCACAAGAGGCAAGCCTTCTTTACATCTGTTGCTGGGGGGAAGCTCACCTTAGTCTCCTCCCAAAACATATGCACCAGTGGTGGTTTACCAAGGGTCGGATCTAATACAAACACAGATCCCATCATTATCTTACATACAACCATCAAGCTCAGTGTCTACCTTCATATTTTAAATCTCATATGCTTATTCACTATCACAAAAAACCCTGGCACTCACCACAAGCTAAGGGTAGGACAAGGGAGACGCCAGTAAAAACACGATGTTGCCGACCTACAAGCATGTTAAGAGAAAGAAATTTTCTTAACTTGGAATCAATGCATATGAATGGACTATAAGTCTTAAAATTCAATATTAGACAGGTATGGTCATGACTGTGAGTACAGCTGCAACTCACCAACTGCAAAAAATTATATCTCGATGAATGCAAGAACATGCCCAAAATCATCCTCTAACCTCATCACAGTCGTGCACAAGGCTGAAACCAAAAACTCCATAATGCATAGTAGGGACTAGTTACCAAACACAAATAATAAGTGTCAACCTTAATATAAACATATGCTCTCACAAATACAAACATAGCAACACACCCACACGCACAAGTAGCCATTCATACAAAGGCCTTAGTCTGGATTTTTTGTCAACACTCCGAAGGGGAAGGGCAGACTCAGCTGTGACAAAGATTACACTAAAGGAGGAGGTCCATGGGTTCAAGAATTTCCTACAATTTGAGAAGCACTCCTAAAAAGGTGCATGCCAACATAGCACATCATTTTCAATCCTAACTTCCTCACCGAAGTCTCTATCTATCTCACACAAATAAAAATTCTTGATTGATTCTCATACATTGTTTTTATCAGATTTATGCACTCAATGAGCTGAAGCAGTCCCTTGAGCAAGAAGGGAGATTCGTGATAGTTCCCTACAATTCACATAGAAGTGAGGAGCTTCAGGCACAAGAGCTCTCTTTAAGAGTGAGAGAGTTTTGAGATGGGATTTGGCTTCCATACAGCACCTCAGGGATCAAGATTCGGTCTCCCACCAATGGTTTGCAGACCGGTATGAGAGCGCATTGCTTGACCTCTAGGCCATTGAGATCTGCAAGGCTGACTCTCTTATCACTCCTCTAGGGCATGCTAGGTCCAGCACGGGTATAATATGACCAGATACTTCTGCCAAACCATTGGCGTTCGCTCAACAAGGATGCAATTACCGCACTTGTGAGATGAGAGTGGCCAAATGCACTCAAACCCTCAAGAGATTTTAGAGATGACCATTACTTTCTATCGACAGTTAGTTTGGCGCAAGCTTTTGTATTAACGCTCGGCCAACCTATCCCTTGTAAGACAGGCCTCGTGGCCAACAAGTTCCTGCTGGACACGAGGATCAACTGTATGGCATCCGGAGCTAGGATCACCTAAAACAAATCAGTCGGCTTCCTCAAAATGACTGAGGAGGTTCAGGAGATCCTAGACTAGGGCCTAGATCGGGGGCCGCTCTTGGCTTCCATTGGATCCTGCGAGGGCAAATAGCGAGATGCTTAGATTTCCAGATGGGCATTGACATTTCAACATAGCAGCAGATTGACCCTGTGCTAGAGAGTGTGAGGCGCAAGCTTTGTATTGGAGCTCAGCCAAACTCTCCCTTGCAAGGTGGGCCCCCATGGCTAACCCTCTTGGACACGGCCTGGTAATAGTGTCGTGAAGGTGTTTTCACAAGGGGTTGCATGGGACAGCTTAGGTGCTTTGTGTGCAACTTCTTGTGGGCAGGATCAGAGGGCACGAGGGAAACTAGAGCCAAGGCTGCTTGGCAGACGGTGATCTTGCCCCAGGCAGAGGGAGAACTTGGCATCATAGACCCAAAGATGAAGTAAAGCCCTCTTGAGCAAGCTGGTGGTGCGAGGTCTCACCCCAGACTTGAAGCCCTGGAAGCTATTACCTTAGAGAAAGCTTCTTAGGAACACCCCTCACACATAGGAGGCCAGTGGCAACAATTGGCGGAGGAGTGACAGGGGTACTAAGCTCTGGATTAGCCATGTTGGCCTCACAAAGAGGACCAATCTCCTTTGGTCGAAGACCCAACTGAGCTGCAAGTTCAGCAGTAATGAAATTTGCTTTGGCTCCTGAATCAAAGAAGTAGAGACAATGCTGATCCCATAGCTTGCCCCATGCTCTGCACATCTTTGTCTTCGTCTCATCATGCTCACCCCCAATAATGTCAGGTATATGGCCAGCACTTGGCTTAGGCTTCTTGCCCCTGGGGTCCTCTCTATTGCCTTGATTAGTGTTAGCCCGAGTTGCTGCAGGCTCTTTCCTCTTCTTGTTAGGACAATCTGCTGCCCTATGACCTGTCTCTTTGTAGAGAAAACACCTCCCTTTAGTAAACAACTTGTTCCTCTCCTCGGGAGTGAGAGAAGAGGGCTGCTGTTTTCTCCTTTGTCCTGCCACAAACTTTGATTTAAGAGGGACTTTTCCAGCTTGCTGTGGTTTCTTTGGCTCCTCCTTGAAGTTGCTCTTGAATCCTGAGACTCTGCCCTGCATGAGTGAGCAAGCTGTGTTGGCATTCTCTATCAATTGTGACATGCTGGAAATATGTGTCTTAGTGCAATAGTCCCTCAACTCTTTGGGAAGACCACAACAATACTTTTCAGCTTGCTCTGAAATGGGGATGGTTCTGTAAGAGCTCATAGGTAGAAGCGCATCCCAAAACTTCTTGTTGTAATCCTCAAGATTCCTGCATTCCCTAGCATTCAAGTTATGCCACTGAGTCATGACATCCACTTTTAATAGCCAGGGGGCTGCAAATAAAGGGGCTGCTGTCCTTGGGGTCCTTCAAGAGCTTGAAGAACACCCCCCACAGCTGGGTTTGCAGGCACAGGTGGTACTGGCTGAGTGTGTGACATCATAGGGCTGCCTCCCTGCAATCCAGGCTGTATCCCCACCTTAGCATACAAAGAATTTGGGGCTGGCTGTGCGGTCATGGCCTGAAATATGGATCCTCCACTAAAGTGTGTAGGCTGAACCACATACTGTGGTTGGGCTTGCTGCCCTTGCTGCAAATTCTGAGCATTGCTACCATGCTCATTCCCATTTGGTCCTTGCCTCTGTGGCACTGCAAGTGGTTGTACCACTGGTGTAGGTGGCCCTAATAGTGGCTGTACCATTGGTGTCGGTGGCTCCGGTAGTGGCTGTCCCACATGCATCTGTGGACCCTGAATGGGTTGTGCCTCTACCCTTGGCATCAAAGCTGGATTATGCACAATCTCAGCAAAGCTCTGAGTGAGCTGAGTCAAAACTTGCAACATAGAAGCCATCTGTGCTTGCATTACTGCCATAGCATTTGCCTGCACACTTGGGTCAACACCCAATGCAATTGTACCCACAGGATTTTGCATTTGTGGAGCTGGCTGCCCCAATGCATCAACTTGAGCATTTTTCCCTTCATGGGCTGCATTTTGCACTCTTATTCCGGGGTGTGCTCCCCTTATCTGTGGCTCTGGGTCAGACTCTGAGTTTGCATCATAACCAAGCCTGATATTATCCATATCGAAAAGCAATGGATGGCTGTACCAAAATCAGCAAAGGCTTTCTCTATCCAAGCTGCCCAGGGACTCCTCCGGATGATTTGATGAGGATCCCAGCAATGGAACCACTGTAACCGGCCTTAGATCAGTAAGGGTAGTGTATTTGTCTCTATTATCTCACAAAGATGAAAATACAGCCAACTTAATCGATTGCCTTTGTTCATAGACAAAACTCAAAGCATAGAACTTCACTGCACTGCATCATGGAACCATTCAAGACAAGGGAGGCTAGAATGCCCCTACTCAGAAACATAGAGAGTGACACTTGTTGGCCCCAACACTTGGCGCCCCTTGCGGTATTTATTTAAACTGGTTAGCTCAAAGATACAAAGGGACTCCCTTCAAGAGCTCACCCGCAGGTGCAACCTAGTACAACGCCAACCCGTGGCTGTGCTAGTGACCAACTCCCAATGCTATTACTTTGGTTCCTTTCAGCATACATGCATGTTCACAAGTAGACCAATCTGACAGCATGCCAAGCAATGCATTTCCCATTTCCAAGCCATTACCGAGCCCAAGGCCAACCACTGCACCCCCAGTGCCCCAATCCTCTCAAAGAACTTATGTCGCGAAGAAAGTCGAAAACAGCTTCAAAAGTGGCCCACAGTGAAGGCGTCCAGGTCCTAGAAGCATGCCAGCAACAGAGGGCACCAAGGGGAGGAGAACTGTCACGAAGAAAGCACGAAATTTCACTTCAGCAAGCAAAGGGAGAGCTGCAGAAATCCACCATGAATGAATGACTGCCCCTGGTAGGGGTGAAGTCTCAAATTAGCAAGGAAAGCCAAGGAAGGGCTCCAGGGCCTTTCAGGGACTTCTAGAGGTGACACAAGGCAAGCAGATAGGCCACTAGCAGACACCTAAGAAAAATGAGGCGTGGGATTTTTAATGCCCCTAGGGGGTAAGATGGCACACCATGACCCTATTTTAAAGGATCTCTAGGGGGTCAGTTTTTACAGGATGACCCCACTGAACCAAACCAATGACCTTAGAAAATGAAGGAGTTGCACTTGTTGCACATAAAATCATAGGTACCTTTTGGGCATTAACTAAGGCCCCTAGCCTAGTACCCTAGGCCAAATTCAGTGACAGTTAGTTTAGACACTTCACCATCACCACCACGTCCCCGTGACACTACCTTACCCAATATTGTCCTCTTTTGAAGAAACAGGATGCTGCGGGAGCGAGGAGTCACGTCTTGTACCTTGAACTGAAAGACCCTCTGTTTCTGGATCCTGTTAAGCTGCAATCAAGCCGTGACCCTCCCCCATTAGCCAAGCTACCATACCCCAAGTGAAGTGCCATTTCATCTTCTACGTCGTAGCCATGATCCGAAGGGCTCTGTGCCAAATCCTCTATGTTATGCGGCAACTCCACTGACATTGTGAAATTGTCTCGAGACCACTATCCATGCATCGATGACACGTCCCATCAACATGCATCTGCTTAGCCTTGCCGATGGGCAATCCTCCATGGTCTCCATCTATCTTTGGTTGAAGAAGACCTCTGAGCCCTACTCTATAATGTCTAGAGCAAGACAATCCGAGGGCTCGATGCAGATACTAAATCCTCAAGGGCACCTTTGCCCTTGAGAACTATCCATACGAATGCGGAGAGCTGAGGCTTTGTGCAACCCATCTCTCCAAGGCTCAAGGATGGAGGCATCTATCTCTAGCATTCATGTGCTTGCCCCCTTTAGATGAGAGAGGTAGGGAAACGACTCCATGCTCCGAAAGATCTGGCCGGGACAATATACACATCTGCTGAGCTGCCCCAGCAGGAAGTCCTCTTGATCTCGAACCTCCTGATGCCAGAGGAGAATTAGCGCTCATACTCCTCATGACACCAAGGACTAGACCGAATGTGTCCCCCTGATAGACAATGCCAAACTTTAACTAGGATCCTTATCAACAGTGAGCCCTTCCTTGTGAGGGGGCCTCTGAGACCTATCATAAGGAAGCTACGGATTCACATTCAGAGATATGTGGACTATGAGGATTTCTATGTGATGCCTTTACCTGAGTGTGATGTTTTGCCTGGGAATGCCTTGGATGTACCGTGTGCATGCTATCATAGATACACATGACAAGAAGCTTACCTTAACTTATAGGGGTAAAACCCAAGTCATTGATGTAAATTCGAAGGGAGAATCAGTCCAATTGTATCTGCTTCGGCGATTTCCTCTATAATGAAAAAGCATATTTCTGCGTATTTGATTTTTGTCAAAGAAAAAGGACCTGATGAGGATAACTCTGATTTTTCCAAGCTGGAAAAACAGCAAACTGAGTTTTTATTTCAGTTTCAATATTGTTTTTCAAATGAACTCCCAGAGGAGTTACCTCCTGAGAGGCCAGAAGATCATACCATTGATATCATTCCTGGCAGTTCTCCACCTAACCAACAACCATATAGGGTGAGTGCGGCACAGCAGGAGGAGATCATGTGTCAGGTGAATGAATTGTTACAGAAGGGGTTGATTCAGCCAAGCTCTTCTCCATATTGTTCTCCCGTCCTACTTGTGCAGAAGAAGGATGGATCTTGGAGAATGTGTATTGACTACAGGGCTTTGAATAAGATCTCTATCAAGAATCGATTTCCTATTCCACGCATCGATGATATCTTGGATCGATTAGAGGGATCAGCCATCTTCAGTCGCATTGACTTGAAGAGTGGTTACCATCAGATACAAATCAGGCCTGAAGATGTACATAAGACTGCCTTTAGGACCACTTTTGGGCTTTATGAGTTTCTTGTCATGCCATTTGGTTTGACCCATGCTCCTACTACCTTTAATTGTATGATGGATCGCATTTTCACAGAGCACAGGAAGTTTGTGGGTACATTCTTTGATGACATTATTGTGCACTCGAAAGATGAAGAGGAGCATAGGCAACACTTGGCAGTTGTATTTGCAGAACTCAAGAAACATAGTTTACTGGTAAACACGAAGAAGAGTGAGTTCTTCGTGCTAGAGATAACATTTCTTGGGACACATCATCTCACGAGATGAAGTGAGGATATAGAGGCAATCAAGAATTGGCCTCCATTGAAGAACCTACATGGAGTTCGTAGTTTTCTTGGCTTGTGTTCATACTACACGCGCTTCATTCGCTATTTTGCTGAGATAGCTTCACCCTTACAATCTTTGCAGAAGAAGGCAGTCCTTTCCGTTGGGGGAAGAAAGAAATTGCAGCATTTAATGAGCTGAAAGAAAAGCTATGCTCAGATCCTGTCATCATTTTGCCAAACTTGCGAAAGCCTTTTGTTCTTCAATGTGATGCAAGCGACAATAGTGTTGGAGGAGTACTCATGCAAGAAGGCAGAGTGGTTGCATATGAGAGCAGGCTGCTCCGAGATGCTAAACACAACATGAATATATATGAGCAAAAGTTGGTAGCTGTAATTCATGCTCTTACTGTGTGGAAGCACTATCTTTTAGGTGCTGATTTTTATGTGCAAACTGATCATCAATCGCTGCGATACTTTCTCACTTAAAGAAATCAGAAAAGCACATGAGATGGGCAAACTTCCTTTCCATTTTTCATTTTCAGATTGTACATGTGGCTGGAAAGAAAAATGTAGTGGCTGATGCACTTTCAAGAAGGCCACATACCGAAGCCATGTCCAAGAAACCACAGGTATCAGCAGTTACCATTGCTTATCACAATGAGCTAGATGCCATGAAGGAGCAGTATGCTACAGATGATGCTTTTGCACGTATTTATGATCAGCTTATGGAGGGCAAGGGCAATAGGCATGATCATTACACACTTAAGGACGGATTTATGATGATGCATGGAAAGCTGTGTGTAACGCAGCCATTGAGGCATAAGGTGCTCACTAAAAGTCATGCCCCACCGTATGCAAGGCATAGGGGTGTGGAGGCTACAGTCAAAGCAGTAGAGCACTACTTTTATTGGCCTTCACTACGGAAGGATGTTGAGGCTTATGTCAGGACAGACATGCATCATTTGTCAAAAGGTGAAGTAGGACAGGCAGAAACAGCCCGGTTTACTTCAGCCTTTGCCTAAACCAGATAGACCCTGGCAGAGTATCGCCATGGATTTTGTTTTTGATCTCCCTCGCACTCCTTCTGGTCATGATGGCATTTGGACCATAATTTGCAGATTCAGCAAGATGGTTCATTTCATTCTAGTAAGGAAGAAGATTACTTCAAAGCGGATGGCAAAGGAGTTCTTAAAATCTGTTTTCAAGTATCATGGGATGCCTGAGTCTATCGTGAGCGATAGAGATCCACGGATGACCAGCATGTTCTGGAGAGGTTTGTTTGAGGACATGGGAACCTCACTGCCGTTTTCATCTTCTTATCATCCACAGTTTGATGGTCAATCAGAAGAGGCAAATTCTACAGCTTTGGATTTGCTCCGATGCTATGTGTCTGAGCACAAAACAAAGTGGGAATAGTACTTGTCACTGATTGAGTATGCATACAACAATATAGTGCACTCTTCCACGGGTAAGGCACCATTTGAAATAGTGGAAGGAGCGAGGAAGGTTCTCCTATCTTGCATACAAAGGAGAAAATTTTTGTGGCAGATGAGTATGTGGAGGATTTGCGGGCAGCCTATGAAAAGGTTAAGTATGCCCTCCAACGCAGCCAAGATAAACAGAAAAGAGCTGCGGATAAGCATCGAGGGACTTGGTTTTCACTGAAGGTGATTGGGTGTTGCTGCGTTTTCTTAAAGCACGCCTCGGGAACAAGAAAGGGAAGGTAAAGCTGTACACTAAGCTGAATATGAGATACTACGGCCCCTTTCAAGTTCTTGAGAAGATCAATGAGGTAGCTTACAGGCTGAAGCTACCTGAGCAGTGGACCATCCACAATGCTTTCCATGTTAGCTTGCTGAAGCCTTTTCATGGAGAAGTGCCACAGGATATGCCAGTCGAAGAGCAACTTGAAGTGATGAACAAGATGAGGTCTTGATTCCTGAGCAGATTGTGGCACACAAGGAACGGAAAGTTAATGGTAGAGTTGCCAGACACTATCGTGTGAAGTGCAAGAACTATCATGCGAACGATGCGATCTGGATGGAAGAGATTGAATTGGCAGAGTCACCTTAGATTTTACAGCTCTATCTAGAGGCATTTGGTCTCGAGCCTACTATGGTAGTCTCTCATGCTGGTTCAGCAGAGCATATGTCTAGAGCATTACTGGATGCTCATGGGGGCAGTAGCACCTCCGCACCCACAGTGCAGACAGGCTCACAGGATATCTAGAGGTCGCTTGGTGACACTACGGTTTCACCCGAGGCACTGACGTTGACAGTGTTTCTGCCACGAGACTTCTATGATGAGTGATCATGACACTCCAATTGGTCGATACATTGCCATACGGATGGATCTGCAGTCCTGCTGTATGTACATTGTATTTTTAGTACTTCATGTGATGTACTACTATTGATTATGGGCTGTTTTATGCCTATTGTGACACCCTTTTCTATTTGCTGTAATTTTGGGACAGCAAACAAGATAGTTTGCTGTTTCAAGAGGGGGGTATGTCACGGGGACATGGTGGTGATGGTGAAGTGTCTAAACTAATTGTCACTGAATTTGGCCTAGGGTACCAGGCTAGGGGCCTTAGTTAATGCCCAAAAGGTACCTATGATTTTATGTGCAACAAGTGCAACTCCTGGTGCTATTAGAGTGGTTTCATTTTCTAAGGTCATTGGTTTGGTTCAGTGGGGTCATCCTTTAAAAACTGACCCCCTAGAGATCCTTTAAAATAGGGTCATTGGTTCCTTTGCACTAGGGTCATGGTGTGCCATTTGACCCCCTAGAGGCATTAAAAATCCCATGCCTCATTTTGCTTAGGTGTTTGTTGGTGGCCTATCTACTTGCCTTGTGTCACCTCTGGAAGTCCCTGGAAGGCCTTGGAGCCCTTCCTTGGCTTTCCTTGCTGATTTGAGACTTCACCCCTACCATGGGCAGCTTCATTCATTCATGGCGGATTTTGGCAGCTCTCCCTTTGCTTGCTGAAGTGGAATTTCGTGCTTTCTTCGCAACAATTCTCCTCCCCTTGGTGCTCTATGTTGCTGGCATGCTTCTGAGACCTAGACGCCTTCATTCTGGGCCACTTTTGAAGCTGTTTTCAACTTTCTTCGCGACATAAGTTCTTCTTTTCTACATCTGAAGTCATATTCATGGGCGCCTCTCTTCCTGCTCCTACTTGGTGCAAGGCGCACTAAAAACGGAGCTGTTTGTGGGCTGTAAACTCTGTTCTGGTGGACGCATTCTTGGCTGATCTGCTACAGCTTGCTGGACGCACTTTTCTCTGATCTTTTCTGGTGTTGGAAGACACTCCTAGGCAGCTCTCTCCTACCAGAGTTTGCTGTCCGCTTCTCATCCTACTTCTGGAGCTGTTTCGGCCTGAAACAGGCTCTTTCTGTTGGCTGAATTCTCATCTTCCTTTGCTACAGCCATTTCTATTGAGTTCTTGCTAGGTTGGATGCCTTGCCGTTGGCCCGGGAGAGGATTGGGGCACTGGGGGTGCAATGGTTGGCCTTGGGCTCGGTGATGGCTTGGAAATGGGAAATGCATTGCTTGGAATGCTATCAGACTGGTCTACTTGTGAACATGCATGTATGCTGAAAGGAACCAAAGTAATAGCACTGGGAGTTGGTCACTAGCACAGCCACAGGTTGGCGTTGTACTGGGTCGCACCTGCGGGTGAGCTCTTGAAGGGAGTCCCTTTGTATCTTTGAGCTAACCAGTTTTAATAAATACCGCAAGGGGCGCCAAGTGTTGGGGCCAACAAGTGTCACTCTCTATGTTTCTGAGTAGGGGCATTCTAGCCTCCCTTGTCTTGAATGGTTCCATGATGCAGTGCAGTGAAGTTCCATGCTTTGAGTTTTGTTTGTGAACAAAGGCAATCAATTAAGTTGGCTGTATTTTCATCTTTATGAGATAATAGAGACAGATACACTGCCCTTAGTGATCTAAGGCCGGTTACAGGTAGTTTCCAACATCACTGCTTGGAACATCTGGGTCACTTGTTTGCATCCTGCTGATGGGAGGTCACCAGGTTCCCCTAGCAACCACACTCGTTGCCATCTGGCAAGATATCATCTACACCTTGCGTGCCATATGGGAGCACATGAAATTGGGATCTTGAACGACCGTTTTTTTTGCCATTATATTCCTCTTGCTGAGAATCTACTTGGATCGTATGTATGTCTTCCTTTTCTCTTTTTTTCCAGAGAAAAGGAACTTCTATTAATGCTTGAAAATATCCACAAAACAAATCAGCAAAAAAAACAAGAAGGTGCTCATCATGGGAAAGGGAAAAAGGAAAACTAATTGCCGCCTGAATAGGGCCAACCTATTTCCTAAGCTCCCAAAATACTACCTAGGGAGTCTCTAGAATAGGGGCTAACAACCACAGTGACAGGCTATACAACCAATGAATAACTTGCTCCGTGAGAACATAGAAGGAGCCTGCAGGCCATGGTTGCTCTAGACCCCAAAGTCCTACGCTCCCAAATAGCTCTCACAGTGTAGATGATATCCAACCAAATGGTGACTAAAGTGGCCGTCGGAGTGATCAGCTAGCCTCCCATCACCCAACTGCAACGGACGACCCTAATGTGCCATGCGGTGATGCTAGCAACTGTCTCCGACACACTACCCTCTGCCAAGGGTGCACGACACGCCCGTTGCGTGGGAGGAACCGCCTCATGTGCCTTGATCTTGGTCACTGTCTAGTCGTGAATCCGAAAGGCAAGGGCTGTGGTGTCAATCGAGAATGCATGCGTGCCCTCTGTGAGCCAAACAACCATCCCCCATGTAAAGTCTCTCTCCATAAGCTGGGTACTCGCTACTATCCTCATAGCTACTGACCAGACTCTCTAAGCTGCCGGGCATCCCCATAAACAGCGAGGACTTGTCTCTGTCACTCCATCTGTGCAGCAATGGCATCTGCAATCCGACCTCTTCTGCTCAAGCCAAGGGCTGATGGCCAAGCATACACCCCTTTGGATCCTGAGCCTTTGAGTGCCACAACAAAGGCTGCCTGTCAAGAACTCCTCCCTGCAAGTAGGGTCGGCTCAAATAAGACCAAGCGACAAGCACTTCAGACTCTAAGAAGGCTTCTCATCAGGGGGGGGCCTTTCCCTGTGAGAGGTGCAGGCGAAAAGATCCATTTGAACGACGACTGCCACTGCCGGCGGTGCGGGGGTATTCATGAGAAGCCCACCATGTATCAAGAGCTTCCAAGGCTCGGAGGCTCATATGAGACCTTGTACTATCAGCTTGCCCATGAGGGCTCTGCTCTGCTGCTTGCATCTCAGGATCAATGATGCCGAGGCCTCCCTGGGCTAGTGGTATAATCACAGTTTGCCACGCTATCGTGGCTCTAGTATTTCGAGTGCAATCGAACCTGCCCAAAAGGAAGTTACATACCAGTCGCCTAAGCTGCCCCATGCAATCCATGTTAAAACACCAGCACGAGGCTATGTACGAGGCTGTGGCAAAGAGTACTTCGTTCACCACTAGAGCCCTGCATGCTAGAGAGAGTTTAAGCTTGCACCACCGGGGGTATCTGCTACTCTGTTGAGATATCTATGCCCACTTGGCTTGCAAGGTACCGCATTGTTTGCCCCTGAGGGATCCATCTGAAGCCTACGGAAGCTACCCAATCTCGAATCTCGTGAACCTCCTCAATGGCTATAAGGAAGCCTATTGACTTGGCCCAGTTGATCCTGGCACCTGAGGCCATACAATACATAGCCAGGGACCTCCTAACCGCCTCCAAGCTCTTTGTAGAGCCCTCCACATACAGCACGGTGTCGCCTGCAAACTCCGAGTCCAGCAGCTCCTCCTACCGAAGTGGAAGTCTCATCCCTTGAGCGCAAAAAATAACCCAAAGCCTTCGCCACAAAAATAAACAAGAAAGGGGCGAGGGGGGCAGCTCTACCGAACTAAGCAGGAGAGAGAGAAGGCATCGCTTGTGTGACCACCAATAAGCATCTGAAGGGAACTACCTACATAAAGGGCCAAAACCCCTATAATCTACCTATCGGGGAAGCCCAACTATTGCATAGTGGCACTCCACCTTGTCATACGCCTTTTGGAAATCCAAGAGTAGGATAGCAAGAGGCTAAGACTCATCCTGGGCCCAGTCAAGAGCCTCCAAAAAGTGAAAATGTTGTCCATTCTTAGACAAACCCTGTTTGAGTGTCATGGATGATGTCCGCCAAGTGCGGCCGCAGGCGTAAACTCAAGACCTTAGCTAAGATCTTGTAGGTGGTGTCCAGCAAGGTGACTGGCCTCCACTGACGCAGGTCTGCTTTGTTGCCCCCTCTGGGGGTCAAACAAATCCACCCTCTGCTTAAGGATTGAGGTAATAAGCCTGTGTCCAAGATCTCCTAAAAGGCACGCCGAAGAGGGGTACAAATATGCTCCCAAAAGCACCTGAAGAAGGTCGGCCTCATGCCATCCTCTCCTGAGCACTTCTGCAATGGAAGTGCCTACAAAGCCTCTGAGAGCTCCTAGTCTGTAAAAGGCATCTCTAATTGCCTACTCATGCTCTGGGTAAAAAACTTTGTGGTCATCTAGAGGATATCGAGTGCATAATGCCATCCGTGCCTCTCAGATGTTGCAACTGCGTCCCTGCGGATCTAGGGCCTGTTCTTTGAAAGAAATGCCTGGTCATCCTGTCCGCTTGTTGCACCAAGCGGGATCTGGAAGAGTGATCTCTGCCCGGCGTATTTCTGTATCTTGGAGGTCCAGAAGTGTACACTCGTATTTGTCTGCCAGCCATTGTGATCCTGAATCCTGCTCTCTGAGATGCTCGATGGAGGCTAGGTCCCATCTCAAGGCCCTATCCCCTGCCTATAGAATCGGCGTCGATGCAAGGCTTGGGATTGCAGCTCCTCATTGCTCCTTTGAATTGCCACTGCTGCCCACATAGGCCATCCTACCTCTAGGCTGTCAACTGGCTGTCTCCAAATCTCTGTTACTGCTTCTTGCACCTCTAGCTCCTGTAGCAGTGAGTTAGATATGAGGATCCCCTTCGGGTAGCCCATGCCAGAACTACTCGAGCTGCAAAATCACTCGGGAGTGGTCCGACATTGTGGTACCTGCCATAATACCTCTCGCTTGACCCCTATGCAGAGCCCAGTCTCCCCACATAGAAACGGTCCAACCTCTCTAGGAGTCCATCGTGTCTGCGCTGGCCAAAAGAAAACTGAGGCTAGGTCCCGTCTCAAGGCCATATCCCCTGCCTATAGAATCAGCGTTGACGCAAGGCTTGGGATTGCAGCTCCTCATTGCTCCTTTGAATTGCCTCTGCTGCCCACACAGGCCATCCTCCCTCTAGGCTGTCAACTGGTTGTCTCCAAATCTCTGTTACTGCTTCTTGCACCTCCAGCTCCTGTAGCAGTGAGTTAGGTATGAGGATCCCCTTCGGGTAGCCCATGCTGGAACTACTCGAGCTGCAAAGTCCATCGTGTCTGCGCTGGCCAAAAGAAAACTGAGGCTAGGTCCCGTCTCAAGGCCCTATCCCCTGCCTATAGAATCGGCATCGACGCAAGGCTTGGGATTGCAGCTCCTCATTGCTCCTTTGAATTACCTCTGCTGCCCACACAGGCCATCCTCCCTCTAGGCTGTCAACTGGCTGTCTCCAAATCTCTGTTACTGCTTCTTGCACCTCCAGCTCCTGTAGCAGTGAGTTAGATAAGAGGATCCCCTTCGGGTAGCCCATGCCGGAACTACTCGAGCTGCAAAATCACTCGGGAGTGGTCCGACATTGTGGTACCTGCCAGAATACCTCTGGCTCGACCCCTATGCAGAGCCCAGTCTCCCCACATAGAAACGGTCCAACCTCTCTAGGAGTCCATCGTGTCTGCGCTGGCCAAAAGAAAACTGAGCTGGCCAAAAGAAAACTGACGCTAGGTCCCGTCTCAAGGCCCTATCCCCTGCCTATAGAATCAGCGTTGACGCAAGGCTTGGGATTGCAGCTCCTCATTGCTCCTTTGAATTGCCTCTGCTGCCCACACAGGCCATCCTCCCTCTAGGCTGTCAACTGGTTGTCTCCAAATCTCTGTTACTGCTTCTTGCACCTCCAGCTCCTGTAGCAGTGAGTTAGGTATGAGGATCCCCTTCGGGTAGCCCATGCCGGAACTACTCGAGCTGCAAAATCACTAAGGAGTGGTCCGACATTGTGGTACCTGCCGGGATACCTGTGGCTCGACCCCCCCTATGCAGAGCCCGGTCTCCCCACATAGAAATGGTCCAACCTCTCTAGGAGTCCATCGTGTCTGTGCCGGCCAAAAGAAAATGAGGCTAGGTCCCGTCTCAAGGCCCTATCCCCTGCCTATAGAATCGACATCGACGCAAGGCTTGGGATTGCAGCTCCTCATTGCTCCTTTGAATTGCCTCTGCTGCCCACACAGGCCATCCTCCCTCTCGGCTGTCAACTGGCTGTCTCCAAATCTCTGTTATTGCTTCTTGCACCTCCAGCTCCTGTAGCAGTGAGTTAGGTATGAGGATCCCCTTCGGGTAGCCCATGCCGGAACTACTCGAGCTGCAAAATCACTCGGGAGTGGTCCGACATTGTGGTACCTGCCAGAATACCTCTGGCTCGACCCCTATGCAGAGCCCAGTCTCCCCACATAGAAACGGTCCAACCTCTCTAGGAGTCCATCGTGTCTACGCTGGCCAAAAGAAAACTGAGGCTACCTGGAAGCCCGGAGAACTCCGCATCTCTTCAGGGATCTCTACCGCAGATTGTAAAGATAAACTGCTCCCAAGTACTCTCTACCGTTGGCATCTGTACAAAGGACGCAGCTCCCTGCTTGTCCTCCCCATGCTCCAGATTGTTGAAGTCACCTCAAACAATCTAGGAGTCTACATCGGGGAGACACTCCATCAATTGTCTCCAAAAAGTAGGACGATATTGTCTACACGCCAGAGCGTAGATATTCAGGATGCCTATTTTGGAGTCGCCAGCCGTGATTCCCATCCAGACTGCTCTGTTTATGATCAGATCTCCTTGGCCAAAAACGTCCACCAGCACTGTCTGAGAAGCCGAGATGCAAACTCCCCCGCTCCTGCCTATTGCCGGAGACTAGACCTTTGGACCTCTTGCTGGCAAAAGATGGTGGCGTCGACAAATGTTAGCTGCTGAAAACATATGCTATTGAATCAGAAGGAAATCAATTGATCTCCCAACCACTGCCCTCTAAAGCTCATGGCGAAGAATGAAGTATTGTGGCTATTGCCGTTTGTAGTCATGGAGTCAACGGACGTTTTTTTTTTTTTTCCAAAGAAAGGAACCTTCTATTAATGCTTGAAAGATTTCATACAAGACAACAGCCCCGAAGGTGCTGAGTATGAAAAAAAACCGGAAAAGGCTGAAAGAAAAACCAGCCTATTCCAGAGAAGCCCAGCTCACTGCCTAGGGGATCTCTGGAACTGGGGCTAACAGCCAAGTGGGGGGACTATACAGCCAGCGAATCCCTCGCCAAGTGAAGATGTAGAAAACACATGCAGGCCAAGCCTTGCAGAAACGAGCACGCCTCTCAATAGTCGCCCTGGAGCTTGGAGTCCCGCGCTCCCAGGTGGACCGTAGAGTGTAAATGATATCCTGCCAGATGGCAACCAAGGTAGCCGAGGGTGGAACCGGGTGCTCTCCCATCACAAGACTGCACCGAGCCACCCAAATGTTCCAAGCCGTGATGCTGGCTACCACCTCCCAAACATTGTCCTCCCTAGGAGGAGGAGGAGCTAGGGTGTCAGGGGGGACTACCTCGTGGAGTGCAATCCTCTGAATGCTCTGACCCTGTATCCGGTAGGCTGGGGAGATCTCATCAATCTAAAACGTGTGTCCTCCCTCTGTCAACCAAGCCACCATCCCCCAGGTGTAATTTCTATGTATACTTCGCATGTGTGTCATGATCCTGAGGGCTCTCACTTAGATCCTCGCTGCGCTACGACAGCTCCATAGGCAGTGTAGGATAGTCTCTAGGACACCATCTGAGCAGCAGTTGCACTGCTCCTCCACTCGCATCTGCTCCAACCACGGGCCGATGGGCAAGCCTCCGTGGGCTGCCAGCCAGAAGAAGTATGAGATCTTCCTTGGCCGCAAGCTGGACCACAACCGCGTCCAAAACCTGGAGCGAACACATCCCGGGGCACTCTCTGGGTCACCCAGTGTCTTTCCCTTGAGGGAATCCACCTCGACGAGTCCATCTGAAGTCTCCTGCCAATCCGTGTGGCGTAGGAAAAGAAAGGCACCTCATCTATCGTCTCAGCTAGGCCGCCCCTGGAGGGGCAAAACCACTCCCCGGGTCCCACTGGACCTCCCTCAGGGGTCTACCCTCCCATAGCCAGAGGCACCATCGAGAGGCGTCCTGCTCTAAGATACTGGGATCAATGTGCCACTCCTTCCCCAAGCGTCCTACCGCTCTGATCATCTGCAAATGTATCCCATCAAGACTCCCATCCATCTCAGGGTCACTCCCAGTGAGGGGCTGAAGCAGGCCTCTAGGTCCTACACGGAAGAAGCCGGGGTGCATGCTGCCGCGCTACATCAAAATCCTCAAGGAAACACCAGTACGGGAAAACTACCCCAACCATCTACTGTCTCTCCAAATGTAAAGTCCTTCCCACCAGGACTCAAGAATGGCTAAGTCGATCCGTTGCCCTGTCCCTCTCAAGGAGACAGAGGTTGCTATGGTTGGCTCTCGATTCCTCCATGAGGTTGGCAGCAGAGGGAGACGAGCGATGCTGGTATGCACGGACTCACATATGGTTTGTGAGACTAGGGTTCCACATCGATAGGATACCTCCTTTTCAGTACAGTTTAGATGCCCCTCCGGTACTCCCACCCACCATCCCGATTGGGCCACATACCAACCAGGTCATTCGAGAGGATCTCCTGCAGCTACACCCCTTTAGGACCTGGTTGGAGCCGAGGGAGCTTCCAGTGAAGTTGAGTTTCTACAGAGATTACTGTCTTCGCATTTCGGAGGAGGGATTCATCACACCACCGGGGTACACTGAGCTTCATATGCCTCACTCACTACGGATCTCCATTGGATAGTTTCGGGTATCATCACACCGCCTCCGCATAGAGAGCGGCAGAGCAGAGGGGATTCGTAGGGAGCATCGCTTATGCATATTGTGCGACTGTCAGGAGGTTGAGTCGGAGGAGCATTTTATTTTCAGGTGCCTAGTGTACTACGAGATCCGAGGTCGCTACCACTGCCTCTTCAGAGACGGCTCCGGGCTCCTTTCCATATTCCTCGCCTACCCAGATCAAAGATGCCTCGCGGCCTTCATTCACGAGGGAGTCCGACATAGAGAGTACTTACTCAAGCGACGGGGCTTGGCCACATCATCAAACACCTCTCAGAGCAGAATCACAGAGTTCTTCCCATCGAGTGACATTGATCGTCCAGTCTCTAGCCGCCGACGTGACAGAGACCCCAACCCGACGATCGCAGCACGACACACGAGACATCGAGGGGACACAAAGATCACTCTGGGAGACCTCCCGTCATTGTTTAGACTCGGGATACGTCCCACGGGAGTCACGGTGGCTTTGGTCTTGCGTCGAGCCTCGTCCAGGAGACCGAGACGCACAGCACCCCTGGACAAACACCAGCGTCCCATCACCGGCTATGCACCAGCCTGGGGGACATGACATACGGAGGATTCCGCTTCGCTCTGGTCCTTTTCTTTTCATTGTTACATCCAGATGTATTTGATTATGTATGATCAGACTTAGAATTCAGCGCGGGTGATGATGCTCGTTTCAGTAGCTCCACCCTTACTGTGATTTGTATCATGTTTTCTTTCAGTCTCATAGACCCATCGGTCTTCCGAAGACTCTAATAAAATTTCTTTCTTTTCTCAGATGCGCTAGGGTGTCAAGCCTTGCCTCTACCTCCATAGGTAGTCTGCTCTAGCGACCAGAAGCCCTGATGGACCATTGTCCCACTGTGCCCAGCCAATGTGAGTCCGCTGCCCAAGCATACGTCCCTCCTGATCTCTAACCTCTGAGTGCCACATAAGGGGCTAGTGTTCAAACTCCTCTCTGCATCAGGGCGGAGCACGGATGAGGCCCCCTGCTAGTCTCTGTCAAACCCTGTGGAGGCTCCTCATCAGGGGGGAGCCCTTCCCGGTAAGGAGGGCCTCTGAGAAGATCCATCTATGTGAAGGCTGCCACTGTCCCCCAGTGCTCGGGGTGTTCCTCAGAAGCCCTCTCTGTAAGAGGAGCTTCCAAGGTTCGGCACCTGGGGTGAGGCCATGAACCACCAACTTACCCAGAAGGGCTCTACTCTGCATCTTCGGATGAATGATACCCAAGCCTCCCGGTGCCTGCGGCATGATCACTGTCTGCCAAGCTACTCGTGCCCTAGTGTTCCTCGTGCCGTCTGAACCTGCCCAGAGGAAGTTCCGTACCAACCGTCGGAGCTGCCCAATGCATCCTCTGTGAAAGCACCAACAGGAGGCAATATACTAGGCAATGGCAAGAAGGACCTAGTTTGCCACTAAGGCGCTACCTGCAAGGGAGAGTTTGGCCGAGCTCCAATAGAGAAGCTTGTGCCAAACACTCTCAAGGACCGAGGCAATTGCTGCTCTGCTGTGATGTCAATACCCACCTGGCATCCGAGGTATCTCGTTGTCTGGCCCCGCGGTATCCATTTGAAACCAAAGTCACTCCCCCACTCACAGATCTCTTGTGTCTCCTCAAAGCCCGTGAAGAAGCTTATGGATTTCGTTCAGTTGATCCGTGCCCCCGAGGCCTCACAATAGATAGCCAAGGCGCCTCTGACTCTCTCTAGACTCGCTGTGGTGCCCTCAACATACAAGGCCGTGTCATCTGCAAACTCCGAGTCAAGGAGCTCCTCCTCCTGTCTGATTGGGAGCCTCAACCCTATGAGACCCGCCACCTGTGATCTCAAGTAGTAGCCCAGAGCCTCCGCTACAAACAAGAAGAGGAAGGGAGCTAGTGGGCAGCCCTGGCGGACCGAGCGAGAGAGAGGAAAGGCCTCGCCTGTGTCCCCTCCAATAATCATCTGACTAGAGCTCCCTGCGTATAGCATTGAAACTCCTCTGACCCATCGGTCTGAGAAACCCAATCTCCTCATAGTGCCCTCGAGGAAAGACCACTCCACCCTGTCGTAGGCCTTCTCGAAGTCCAAGAGAAGGATGGCCAGTGGCTGTGACTCCTCCCTGGACCAATCCACTGCCTCCCAGAACGGAAGATGTTGTCGAGGATGCTGCGCTCCTGACAAACCCAGTCTGTGTGTCATGGATGATGTCAGTAAGATGAGGCCGTAACCACAAACTCAAGACCTTGGAGAGGATCTTGTATGCAGTATCAAGCAAAGTGATCGGCCTCCACTGTCGGATATCTGACTTGTCTCCCCCTTTCGGGATCAAACAAATCCACCCCCTACGCAAGGACTGAGGGAGAAGGCCTGTGTCGAAAATCTCCTGGCAAGCTAAACGGAAAGGCGTGGAGATAATCTCCCAGAAGTTCCGGAAGAAGGTCGGAGTCAAGCCATCCTCCCTCCGGCATTTCTGGGTCGGGAGAGCCTTGAGGGCTTCCCAGAGCTCCTCATCTGCGAAAGGCTCCTCAAGTCTGCTGCATAGGTCCCGCGAAACTACTGTCGGAATGTGATCACAAACTAGCTCTTGGGCCACAAGACCGGCTGGGGTCATCCTCTCTGTCTGAAAGAGCTGGCTATAGAAACCGGTGGTCATGTCAAGAATCTCCTGCGAGTCAGTGTGCATGATGCCCTACAAGTCTCGGAGACGCTGTAGCTGTGTGTCGGTAGATCGGGACCCAGTGGTTTGAAAGAACTGCTTCGTCATCCTATCCCCTTGCTGTACCCATCGGGCCCGAGAGGAATGATAGGAGAACTCAGCCCGCCGCAGCTCCGTGTCCTGAAGCTCGAGACGAGCGCTCTCCAATCTATCACTAAGCCACTGAGACATTGGGTCCTGCAACCTGAGTCTCTCGATGGAGGCGCAAAGCCCGCTTGTGCTCTTGAAGGGTCCTCCTCCGCCTGAGGGCATGAGCCTGCAGCTCCACATTGCTTCTCTGAATCGCATCGGCAACCCACGCAACAATCCAGGAGTCAACATCCGGAAGACACTCTGACAGCTTCCTCCAAAAGACCAAGCGATGCTGTCTACACACGCTAGGGCATACACGTTCAGGATTCCAATCCTAGACTCTCCCGTCCGAACTCCCATCCAAACTACCCATCCTGGAATGAGCTCGCCCTGATCGTAGACCTCTGGAGCTAAGGTCTGTGAGATTGAGATGTAGACCCCTCCGCTTTGTCCTACTGCAGGAGACCACTCCTCTGGACCTCTCCCTGGAAGGAGGTGATGGTGTCGTCTAATGCCTGCTGCTGAAAACATGTGCTCCTGAATCATAAGGATGTCCACTGCTCGCCCTACCACTGCCCTCTGGAACTCCTGCCGAAGCACCAGGTACTGCAGCTGGCTACGAACATGGTCGTGGAGCCCGTGTACGTTCCAATTCACTATGGTCCAGCTCATGAGGAACGGGGGAGTCAGGAACAAGGCTCTCCTGTGGATGGGTGCCTATCCTAGAAAGACTGACTTGTGTGATTTTGCCGAGGGTTTGGAGGGCGAGTAGTCAGTGTCAGTGCAGCGTCGTACTAGGGTGGATACCGGCTCAATACCGATCTTCCGTGCCCACTTCATCATGAAGGAGGCTTCCACCCCTAACAAATCCGCACACGTCTGGAGGGGCCAGAAGTGTGCCTGGTCCACCTTTGCCTCGATTGGCAATCTGATAACTCCCGTTGCTAAACCACACACCGGCTCCTCGCGCGTGAAGCTTAGCTGAAAGTTCACCTCTACGCCATGGGCGTACCAAAGATCTAGTCCTTGTGGTCCCATCCACTCGTCCATCATGAGCATAAGTTGATTACCCAAAATAGCATCAAACACCTCCGGGGACCACTTCTCCAACCTTGTGGAGGCAAGCAAAAATCTCCAAATAGGGTGTGTCTGAGATCCCACTACACTGATCAAACCCCCCTTGCGGGGCTGAAGAACCATGAGCGTGATCTCCAATGGTAGAGGGTATGACTCCGGAATCTCTAGATAGTTCCAGGGTCCTAACCTCCAGAAGTCCCGCGGTAAGGGACACCCAGGCTGGAGGTTGGGAGTTGCTGGCCGAGAGGGCAAGCCTCATCTCTTAGGATCCCTCTCTGAGCAGACCTGTTGCTACAATGAGGAGGCAGAAGGGGGCGTCGTCGTTCCCTTGCCTGATGACAGGGGTGTCGAAGCGGAAGAAGCTGCTATTGAAGTGGAGAGGGGAGCGGCGGGAGAGGGAGAGGTCGAGATGCGGGGGACAAAGGGCGGGGGGCGGGTGGTGATAGTGACCATCAGAGGGGGGGATGAGGGAGGGGAAGGGGACGGGGGGAACCCTGGAGGGGGAGGGGGAAGTGAAGAGGAGGGGGGAAGTGAAGAGGAGGAGGGGGAGGGGTCGGGAGGGGGAGGAGGGGGCTTTGGATCGGCTCCTCCACAGCCCTCGTTGGGCTAGCGACTGCGGCTTCCGCCATTGCCGCATCTAGAGCTCCTGGGGCTCTCTACTGCTGCAAGGGTGGGTGCGGAGGCTGGACTTCCGAAGCTGGAGGATCGGCTGGATGGGCAGAGGCTCCCGCTTCTGGAGGGGGCTTCTGTTGTTCCTCTTTCGAGGCCTCTCGGACAACCCTGTCCCTCTCCCTACAGTTGGCCCTCTGTTTGCGGCATTTGCAAGCCTGCTTGCTTGTTTTCTTTTTCTTTTTAACCTGTGTCCAGCTCCCTTCCGAGGGGGTAACCCATGGGGTCTGAGACTCCTCTTGCTCCTACTTGAGAGGGCGCTGAACTCGGGCCTACTGACTCTGCCTACTCTGCGGAGGAGGGGGAGGAGGCGCGCGAGGGAGGCCACGGGGGCAATCTCTGGCGAGGTGGCCCATCTGTCTGCATCAAAGACACTGGCCTGGTAACCCAGAGATCTCCACCCTCTGGCAAAGTGTGCCCCCTTTCAGAGTCTCGAGAAGGATCAACTCTAGGAGAGACTCCGGGCTCTCCACCACCAGTCTAATCCTGGGGACTCCATCATCTGCTAGAACGGAGGCGGTCGTCTCTGGCGGGGACTCTAGCACCGTGCCAAATGCTCGACCAATAGAAGGGCGGATGGCTCGATACTCCTTGGGGAGCCCTGGGAAACGGAGTGTAACCGAAAACCGTGGAACATGGTGTGTATCCATGTCCTCCACTGTGAACCCATGATACCAAGGAAAGAGGTAGACAAGGTGCGAGCCAGGGAGTATGAGGCTCTGCTCCACAAGTGTTGAGGCGGTGTCAGGGGAGCTTAGTTGGATGAGAAAAACGCCTCGTCCATAGATGGTGACCTCCTGGATGTGGTCGCCCTCTAATGTCAAGCTCGCCTGGATCCACTCTCGCACCTGTCTCCGTGTAGGCGTGAGGCCCACAATTCTACCCACAAGCGCCTTGTCCTGGAGGGACTGAACTGCCTGCTCTACCTGTTGCTTGTCAGCTGGGGAAAGAAGAACCTTGACGGCTGTGGGAGTCGAGGGTGCTGCCATAGAGCCCCTCTGGCCAGACCAAAGGTCGCCACCAAGATTTTCTTTCATAGTAACAAATACGAATGCTCCCGCTGCAGGGAGGCAAATGAAAAAGGAAAAGAAAGAACGACGAGGCAAGGCGAGGCGGAAAGGCGGAGGAGAGCGAATGGGAGGGCGGCAGGGAAAGTAGAGGGGAGGAGAGGAAGGAGGGAGAGGAGGAGGAATGAAGAGGAGGAAGGAGGGCGGGAGAGGCGGGAGAAGAGGAGAAGAAGGAAGGGGGAGGTGGAATGGCGAGGGGCGTGCACTGGCAGGAGGAGGGTAGAAGGACGGGAGGAAGTGTGGGGCGGCAAGGAGGGGGAGTGGGAGGCAAGGAAGCGGAAGGAGAGGTGGAGCGGGGGAGAAGGCAAGGCAGGGGACGGAGCAAGGGGTGGCGGCGCGGGGGAGAAGGTAGGGCGGGCGAGAAGGCAGGGCGGGGGAGCAGCAAGGGGAGGAGGTGCGGGGCAGGGGCACGGCGCGGGGCAGGGCAGATCGGAGAGAGAGGAGGGGCGAGGCAGAGCGAGGGCGAGGGTGAGGGCGAGGCAGGGAGGAGGGACGATGAAGAGGAGGGGGCAGCGGGCGGAGCAGACAAGAGCCGCGGGCAGCCTACAGGCCACCGCAGGCAGCAGGGAGGAGCTCACCGAGCAGCTCCTCCATGAACTCAGGCAATTCAATTAAGAGCTCTCAAATGTCCACGCACGTTCCAACTTAGTAGTGTCCAACTCATGGAGAAGGGTCTTGAGGAAACAGAGCTCTCTTCTAAGAAGGAGCCTGCATTGTTGAATCTAATTTTTTAGCCTTCCACGAGGGTTTGGATGGGGAGTAATCTGCATTCTTGCGCCTCCATATCAAGGGCATAACAGGTTCCACGCCAATCTTCAAGGGCCACTGCATCATGAAGGACACCTCAATCCCCAGTTTGGATGGACACCGGTATAGACACCAATGCATGACCTGTGAGTAATGAATCTCCGCCGGCCCTGGGCGAATGAACCCGTGGCATAACCTATGCAAGGTCTCTCAGAGGGGAAACCTAGCTGAAAAGTAGCCGAGTTGCCATGGTGAAGCCAGATATCCACTCCCTGCGGGCCCATCCACTCATTCATCATGCTAAGAATCTAATCCTGCATCGTTCGATCGAACAAAGAACGGATCCACCTTTCCTTTCTCGTGGAGGCAACGTTGAACCCCCAAAAGGGGCTAGTGCAGGAACCGACCACTCCAATCAAGCCCTCTTTGTGGGGCTGCAAAATCATAACCATTATCTCTACAACAAGGGGGTAGGCATCGGGTATCTCTAGGTAGCTCCAGGGGCTGATCCTCCAAAAGTCCCTAGGCAAGGGCGTGAGGCCTCGGGCCTAGAAGGTGAGATGAGTGTCTTGAAGAGGCCTTCTGTGATGAAGCCGTATCCTATAGGTGCACGGAGGATTGGGGCTCCACCAAGAAGGCCGCAGCCTGAGATCCGCGGGGGGGGGGGGGGGGGGGGGGGGGGGTCTATTGACCTCTTGCCCGTAGGATTTGGATCTGGGGCAAGGGGGAAGGGAGGAGGAAGAAACTGTTGGCCCTTCCTTAATGGGAGCGGGCGGGGGGGGGTGGGGGGGCTGACAACTCGAGGATCGGGTGGTGAGGGTGATAGCAGCGAGAGAGGGAGGAGGAGGAGGAGGGACGGGGGCGGGGAGGGGGGAAGAAGGAAGGGAAGGGGGCTGGGGGGGGGAAGGGGAGCTAGAGCAGGAGTTGTCGAGGCCGTCTGAGGAGAGCGGGGGAAGCTGTCCCTGAATCGGCTGGCTCTGGCGCTACTGAAGCCCTCTGATATCCTTCAAGTAGGAGCTTACTATTCAAGACATCATCAATACCCATTTGTATAAATGTGATTTTGCACCTGGCTCAAAGATGTCATCAATAGCTATGCACCAACTTCTAAATAAAAACACTTTCTTGTTGTAGTGGCATCTTCTGAAAATAAACCTTGCCATCCTTTCTTAACCACAGGTTCTCTAAGTCAATCTTTGCCTGATGGTTAGCTCTAACAAACTCAATGCTTGATCTAGTCATGACCAGAATATGTGCAAAAATGTCAGCCACAATGCATCACTATTATCAGTTCGAAACAATATAGAGATATACCACTTAAACTTGAAAGCATTCGAAAAGCATCCTCTTTATCTTTTGGCTTCTCCAGTATCAACCCCTGCAAGGGCAAGAACATAATCACATGAAACAATTGTCTCAATAAACTTGTAGGTGGAACAAAGCTGGTGCTAGACACACGTATATAGAAAGATAACTTTCTGTTTATGGGAGACACATGCCAATATTTCTGCTGACAATATAAGGCATGCTGCAGATTGACGAGCTCCAAAAAGGGGTATTGAACCCACACACACAGACACCCCGACAATATTTCTGCCATCAGGACCTTTGGCTAGTAGAAATTGGTGCAAGAACAGATATCTATGTGGAGAGAGAGAGAGAGATGCGGCAGATATGCCCAATGACATGGATTTAATCAGGAATTATTAAGTTGGTCTTGGAAATCACATCAAGCTCAACCACTGTGTCAGCTCCAATCACAAGGTCTGCTTTTTTGCCATCAACAACCTGCCACAAAACCAAAATTCAGCTTCCATCAATGCCTTTCTCATGACCTGCCATCAGAAACTGCCTTATCATTGAAACATTTGAAGATTCCATTTCCAGACAGATTTTTTATAAACCAGCATACTGTTTTCATTAAGTTGGAATTACATTTGAATTATCAATTAGACTGTCCAGCACAATTTAGAGGAAAACCTTGCAGACTTGCTATCAAGGCACTGAGGAAGAGATCCTATCTTGTTTATCATTACAGCAAACAGCAGGATATCAGGTCCTTCCAGCTTGTAACATTTAATCATGATTCTAATGAGAAAATAATTTTGTGGGGTAGGATGAGATTGAAACAAGCCCCATCCCGCCGCCCCACAAATATTTTTTTAAATTCTGTTAAAATGTCGGTATATACCGATGCCTATACCGACATTGCAATGTCGGTATATATTGATGGTAATACCGATGCCTATACCGATACTAACAAACATCACTTACCGACACCCATACCGATGCTCACATCGATGCTTTCTTTACGATGTACACTGATGGACATTCTGACACTTTTCACTTGTTTAAAAAAACCTTCTTTGTATTTAGCATCGATATATAGAGTCAAAATTCCTTGAAATTTTGTATGTATGTAGATAAAGAGAGTAAGTCACACCATTCTATAAACCTAAATTATCATCTACATAACACAGCCCTTTTGTACCAAGGAGGCAAAGTAAGTTTTGTGTGTCAAACATAAATGCAACTTGCAAGAGGTAAATTAAAGAGAAAAGCCCTTAAAGGTTTCATTAAAATGAAGAGACAAGTCCATTACACTCACCACTCGCGTGCTAACTTCCACCTAGCAGCTTTGACTTTATCTACTACCTCTTCTTCATAATAAAAATGATTTGTTAGAAGTATGGAGAGGCTAGAGTCTGCATTTAGATGCTCATCTAAATGCTCTAGACATTTTACCGTACACTAGGCAGGTGCTTGTATACAAATGCATAGGACCTATGATATTGCTTTGCATTGCAGCATGTTTGCAGTTTGCAGGCTAGTTTGTAGTTTGTCCCGCTGTTGTCTGCTCTGAATATTGGTGTACCCACACTGCTTCTCATCATTTTCCATGTGTCCCTGCAAAAGGCATATATTTATTCGCCTTGAAATATTTACAACTATTTACAACCATTCATCAAAGTTCCCACAAAAGAGTCTCTTGTATCCCAAAACCTACACCAAAACTAAACTATGTACACCTATGTGCCTACCCACCAAAATGTATAGTGCAAAAAACCTTATTACATTTTTTGACCTATCAACGTGGGATCCCACGCACTGAGGCTACAACGATGACAGATGCGACGGCCTTCGTGGCCACTACTCTGGGGGTGGCTGAACACAGGATTGAGAGAGCATGGCGGGTGGGGAGAGACCCCAACCGAGAGCAGCCCCTGATCATATGGTTCCATAACGCTCAGGCACGACTTTTGGCTTATGAGACCAGCCATCGATCTCCATGGATGAGGACCTCACTCCACTACAAGTTGTGGAGAGGCGCTTCCTATTGCAACAGCGGGATCAGGCCGGCAAGGAGGGGAAGTGGGCAGTAGTACGAGATGGACGACTCCTTACAGGCCCCCGTCGGGCACCCACCTCTCCTCCCACATAGGGAGGCAGGGTCTATGAGACTCAGATCTCCAAGACCCTATCCTGCACCATTTGGAATTGTAATGGTACCTTATGGTCAGAACCAGGGAACTTCTCGGAATCCTATACGGGTCGAGACATAGTCTTTTACACAGAGACACATCAGAGTCCGAGCGTCCACTACCGGTTGTCAGCGGGTACACTTGAGAGTCTGCTTATAGAGATGAGACTAGAGACACAGGGGAAATACGAGGATTAGGAGGAGTAGCAGTTCTTTATAGATCCACCCTTCTGGGGATCATTTCAATAGAGCAAAGGGATACACACTCCAGGTACCTTTGGATCCGGATCCGACACGGGGACAGCCGGGATCTGTTTGTCGCAGTATGCTACTTCCCTCCCGAGACATCCCACTTTGCTAGAGATATTCGAGATGAGGCTGAGACATTCCCATTTGCAGCCCTTTATCAGTCCATTGTTGACTTCTCAAACCGCGGAGAAGTCCTCCTAGTTGGGAACTTCAACGCGAGGACAGGAGCCTGCCAAGTATCACTCCTCGACTTCAGAGATGATTCCATTCTACTGCCAAATATTGACCTTGAGGATGCAGGTATACTTTGGGTTTCGGCTGACAGACGAGGTCTGGTCACATCCTATGGGCACGGCCTATTGGACCTCGGCAGGATGCATGGGTCTCACATGCTTTCCACATGGGGGAGGTTCTAGCGTTGTTGATTACATCATGGGATCCCCTGCCTTCACATCTCGCATCACTAGTTTCACTGTAGCACCTCTTCCTCCAGGGGCTGATCATACCTACCTATTCTTTAGCATTTCCACTCCCTGTCGCACCGTTTCCTCCACCCCACCGAGTTCTTACTCCATCTATCATGATATACGCTTCGACCGCGATCACTCACCTATTTACTCAGGCCGTCTGTACATACTCCTCGCTTATATTGACTTCATACCCCTTCTAGGGGACCGAGCTGCCTTGATCACCCGCTTACTACACGAAGCTACCCTTCATGCTTTCTCTCACACCACTCGCTCCACCTGCCCACCACCACCTGGGACCGTACCCTGCAATAGTTGGTACGATGATGAGTGTAAGGCTTTACGCCGTCATCTCATACTCTCAACCAAAAACAGTCTTTCGAATGAATGAACCAGAGACGCTATGCGAGTATCGTTGGCTAGTACGTAGGAAGAGACTAGATTTCGCTCGCCAGAACGAGAAGGAACTACTAAACATTTTGTTTAGTAACAACTCTAAGGACTTTTGGGATAGATTTCTTGAGGGACAGTCCCCCTCACCACTCAATGACACTCAGGTCTGGTATAATTACGCACGCACACTATATGACATCCCTGATCAGCTAGTCCTTGACCTCTCACATTTGCCACGTCCCACTTCCTGTACCCTCTTTACTAAGGGGGGGTGAAGGATGCTGTGATGAAACTTCATAATGGTTGAGCGAAGGATCATGAGGGACTATGCACTGAGTTCATTGCAGACACAAGCCACACATTGGGCATCTCTGCATATTTGGTTGCATAGCATATGCCCACATACATGATGATCATCGTAGGAAACTGGATGCGAAGTCCTGCAAATACATGATGATCATCGCAGGAAACTAGATGCGAAGTTCTGTAAATGCATCATGGTTGGCTACAGTGAAGAAAGCAAAGCATACAAGTTGTATGATCCCATCAACCGCAAGGTCATTATCTCCAGAGATGTAATCTTTGATGAGGAATCAGAATGGAAAACCTCAAATACACAAGAGATAGACACACCGATTTCACAGTCATCTACAGAATATGGGATTAACCTCCTAGCCTCGATCTTAGCAAAGCTTTTTAATAAGGCTGTCTGTTTGGGATTTCCACACACCTGGGTAATAAACACTATTTCACCCATACACAAGGCAGGGGATCCCATGAGCCCGGAGGATTACAAGACCATTATGATTGGACATGTCATGTCCAAGATTTATGCATCAGTGCTTGATTTCGAGGTCAGCCGATATGCGGAGTGTAGAGGACTTAGAGCAGCGGGACAGACTGGGTTCCGGTGTGATCATGGAACCATGGACCACATTCTCATCATCGAGGAGATGAGGGCATGGAAGCAAAGGGTTTACTGTTGCTTTGTGGATTTCCGCAAGGCTGCTAAAGTAAACTTCAGGAACCTGAAATATGCCACATGAGGCTGAAACTTTTAAAAGCAAAGCTCTGTGTACTGCGACCAGCTTAACTAATACCAGTGACCATAGCCAGTTAATCTAGGACTTGCATGCAGACTGGTGTGAATTGCTAGTGTACAGCCTAGTATACTGCATGTTGAATTCGATGTATACTGCAGCCACGTGCAGCCTGCAGAACTTCTTCTGCACCATTTGCACACACATGCAGCCAACTAGGGCTATTGCATGCTTTCATGCTTCGCAGGCACACTTGCATGCAGCCCATGCTACACATACACAGTGCATGCAACCCCTTAGAACATGTGCATGCACACATGCACACTGCCCAGAGCTACTACCTCGCATGCAATCTGCTGCACAATTTGCATGTGGCTATTTTTAGGCACATGCATCAGATTTCTTGACATGCAAGGCCATACACTAAAGTCTAACGGCAGTCCAATCTGCATGCATGTCTCTCAATGCAGGCCACCCAAAAATAGGGAACTCATGCAGCCTATCACGGGCCACCAATCCAAAAGGGCATACAGCAAATAACAGTGCAGATTCTTTCTTCAATAAAATAAGGCGAAAGCATACCCTCATTGGTGCTAGCCTTGGCAATCCTTCGCACTACAGCAAAGCTTTCCTTAACAACAACAAGGTTGCTGCAATAAATCTGCAGCTTGACTAGATTCAGTAATTTAGGAGGAGCAGAGAAGTTGTTCAAGGCTGCGTGGATCCTCAGTCATGCCAACAGCCAAATTGCTTGGTTACAAGCCTTGAAGCCCTCATTACCAACATCTGCTGATAAGTTCACTGATTTATGGACGGCCAAAATATCAGCCATCTCATGATCTGTCCAACCACATATTGAAGGCCATTGATTGAGAAATAGTTCATCTTCTCAATCATTCCAACCCAACGTTCCAGTTCCTACAACCCTGCTGCAAGCTGAAGATTTACTCATAGGCTTTTCACCCTTCAAAGTGGATCCAACTATTTGTGATGGAGTAGTGTTTGTTACATGCATTTTCTGCCAATCTGGGTCCAGAAGGTTTCCCAATCAGAGTACTGGTATCTGCTTTCTAATGAAAAACATGCTGCTACTCTTACCGTGCAACCATGAGCCTCTCATGTATCCAAGGGTCTGCAGGGTGCTTCTCCTTCTCTCTCTGAAGATCAACCAGCCTGTGTCTCATGGCCTTCTCCTAGAGAAGGTCTGCCTCTCACCTCTTTGCCACTACCTGATGGTAGAGATCACCATTTTACTAAAGTGTTATAATAAGGCCTGTGGATCAGTTTTTGACAGAAATCCTAGCTACTCCAGATATGAATCCAAATGATGCTATCCGTACCAAGTCGTCCCTGTAGTGGTACCTGCTGAATGAAAGTGCAACCTCCTCTGTCCAAGCCCAGTCATACAAGGGTTCAATCACTCGAGTATCAGAGACTATCCTCGCTGATCTGAAACTCATCCGTAGGATGAGTTCCTCCCCTGCTGCTCTCTGAAAAGGGAGGACACTGGCTGCTCTCTCAGAAGGGAAGACACCAACTTACTTTTCCCATCCTCTTGTCAATAGGCTGCTCTACTATATTGATGTCCCCCTCTATATACAAGAGTCAGCCTGTGGCAATGAAATACAACCCTCCCTCTAAAAGGCAACTTGATCCCTTCTCAAATTGGGCGAATAGATGTTGAGCACCCCAATATGAAAGCCCCCTTCTCAACTTGTGTGAATAGATGTTGAGCACCCCAATATGAAAGCCCCAAGAGTAATATGATCCATTGAGCCTTGGCGGATCTCAAAACACCATGTGCAATAAAAACCAAAAGAATGGAGGCTGAAACTGAAATGTGAACTCCACCTCATGATCCAAGAGCCCCGGAGGAAAAAGCATGCCCTAGTAGTACCTGTCCTGGTGCCGTATCTGTCGATAAGCTTCTGCTCTTGGAGAGGTAGGATGTCAATCACTCCATAAATGACTGAGAAGTGAAGCTGGTCTTGAGAATCTACTTCTTGCGGCAGGTGGGGATCACCCTGGACATTCCACTAACAACCCTCATTGAAGAGAAATAAATTAGTGGAAAGTCCTATCTGACCTGGTAAGAGCAGAGGTGGCTCTCACATGGGTGTGGAAGGAGGGGCCACTTTTGGCATAAAGTGAAGCAAGAGGTAGGAACGCCAATGGAGATAGAAGAATCTAAGGTGATAAGCCTTGTCATTCCCAAACTGAAGGTTAACTAGGTGGATGCATAAAAGTTTGTAGAGTCCATGCAATGACAGTGTGCGAGCTGGATGATCCTCATAAATCATCATCGTTCAAATCCTAGACTAGGATACTGTCCTTGTCATGAAGATCATCGATAAGGTCTCCAACAGCCCCTTTCTCAACCTGTGTGTCCTCCTCCAAAAGGGGCTCCTCACCATCTGCCAAGGGCTGCAAAGCAATTTGGGAAGGCAAGAATGACAGGAGTGTGGGTTGCTGAAGGGGAGCTTGGGGTTGTGCGGTCTTGCACCACTTGCCAAGCTCGAGTGTCGCACTAGGGGAGTGAAGAGGAGGTCATGGAGGAGGGCCTGTGAGGGGGCTGTCCTGGGTATCATGGTACGTCTGGTCCTCCTTGGAAAACCCCCTGTGAGATATCAGAACTGTCTACAAAGGTAGCACTAGTTCTTGTACTAGTGACCTCCATCCTTTATTTGTGAGGGTACGCATCAAGTGTCTTGAAGAAAGATGGTCGAGCTCTTGGTCAATGATATGACTGCTATCGCTGCTGATGAAGGGGTACTTGCTAGCTGGGGAATCTCAAGTCTCAAGAACCTACCCAAATGCCTCTCCAATAGCGTGAAGGAGCATGAAGTACACTCTCAGAAGGCCATGGTGAGAATGGTGTAGTTATGGTACTCGAGTATTGGGTCGAAGTGTAGGCAGTATGGCATCACGAAAGCCTTTCTTCCTCCCCCAACATGGAGAGGGCTGAGACCAAGAAGAAGAAGCTTTCTAACTCTTGCTGAAGAGGTAAGGGTGGAAGGAAGAAGTTCAAAGAGAGAGTAAGGGTAAGAAATGAGAAAGAGAGTTTGACATGTGTGTCTGTGCGTGTGCATGCACGTGCGCGTGTGTGTGTAAGAGAGTAGTGAAAGAGGAGTGGGATAGAGACAGATGAGAGGGATGGCGAGCTGAGAGAGGGAAGATAGGATGGGACAGGTCAGCAATGGGCAAAGAGGGCAGGGAAGGGCAATGAATAGGAAGGGGGTGGAGGTAAAGGGCTGAGAAGGTGGGGTGGGTGATATTAGCAAGAGGGGTGGAAATGCAAGGCAAAGGGGCTGGGAATTGAGGCAAGCAGAGAGGAGGCAGGCAACATGATGGGAAGGAAGGCGAACAGAGAGGGATGGGATTGGCAGGGAGGAACAGAGATGCAGCGGGGCTGGGAAGGGAGGCAAACAAAGAGGCAGCGGATTCAGGGCAGCAGGGATGGGAAGGGAAGCAAGCAGGAAGTAAGCGAAGAGGAGCGGGGATGGAGCAGGAAAAGGGGTTGCAGGTCAGAAGAGGTAGGGCAGGGGGGGTGCGGGTAGGGGAGGTGCTCCAGCAGGTAGGCAAAGAGATCAGGGTCTAGCCTCCCTTGGTGTTCATCGCCAGAAAGTCACACTTTGCCTACTAAGCTCAATCCATACAATAGATGTTATAATTATTATTATATTCTAGTAGTGACCGATGTAATGTAATAAGTAGGTTAGGGGCACTTTTCCCCCTTTTTAGAGGTTTTTCCCCCTAACCACAGTTAGTTCACTAACTACGGTTAGTGAAGGATAAGGTTTTGTCACTTAGACAAAACCTATCCCACTTCTTGTATTACTCACTTCTTCTATTGCAAGCACTACGTTCAGCTCTCTAGCTCACACTCTCTTTTCTAACATTTGGTATTAGAGCCCATGTTCTGCTTTTTTGCTTCCTAGCCCGCAAGCTCCCTGCTCCCTGCTCCAGCCGGTACAGTCCGTCCGTACAATATGTACGGACTGATTCCATATTCCATACAGCCCGTACACTCGCCGTACACCCGTACAGCTCTTGCACCGCCATTCCGTACCGCCGCACCTGCGTCGTACATTCGTTGTACGACTGCCGTACAACAGGTACGGTCATCCATACCATATGCATTTCACACGTGCGAACCGTACATCTCGTACGTAGTCCGTACCATCGATTAGCTCGTCAGTGTGCCATACATCCGTACACAGGCATGCGTGTCACCATTCCGTACATGACTGCGTTGGTTGTCCGTACTCCGTACAGCTACCATCCGTACAGGTTGCTGCAAATCCATACACAGTACGGATATCCGTACATTTTGCAAGCTCTTGTACTTTTCGTTGGCATCCGCACTTATGTGCAGGTTTTTCTAGCAGGTACTCTAGCAGCTGGTTTTTTGGCAGTCATTGTTTGCAGATAGCCATTGTTTGGCTTAAATCTTACAAAGAATTTGGGGCATTCTGTATTTGTGAGCAAACATTGCAGTTGGGTTGCAGGTTGTCCAAGAAATTGGGGCTTTTGCAATTACACTGCAATTTTGTTGTGAAATTTGGGGCTTTTACAGGCAGAGTGCAATTTGTGCAACATTTGGGGCTTTCAGACCATTTGCTCTCTTTTGTAGCAATTTTCCACAAGAAATTGGGGCTTTTGCATTTGGGTTGCAATTTTGTAGGTAAAAGGGCATTTTGGAAGTTTGCAAACAGTTTTGGACTCAGTACAAGTCAAATTGTAGACTTTTGCCACTTTTTGCAGATTCTATTTGCAGATTTTCGGGGCATTGAGCAGAGCAGTGTAGTGCATTTTGAGCCTTTGACAGGCTGTGACGGTATTTGTCACTGTGGGCATATTATTCTTTGCAGATTTTACTTGTGCATTTTATATCCCAGAAAGGGATTTCACCTGGTTCGTCTGCTGTATTTTTTTCTCAGATAATTTGGTGAAAATGGCTCAGAACAACTCAAATGAGGTGTTCAGGGTTCTCACACAAGAGGATAACTTGGATGGCACCAACTACTCCTTGTGGAGTTTCATGGTTCGCAATATCTTGGTTGGCAGAAATCTTTGGGATTATGTCAATGGAGGTGAAGAAAGACCAGATACAATGCCTATACCTGTCACTCCTACAGCTGGAGGCAGGGGTAGAGGTACAAATACAGCACAAGTGATTGGAGTAGCCGCTCCACGAGCTCCCACAGCAGAGCAGAAAAGTTGGGACTCTAGAGATGCACAAGCTCTTTCAGTAATTCCTCTTTTTGTCAAGAGGTTCATTATACCTCATATTCGGTCATGCAAGACATCTATGGCAGCTTGGGTAATACTTGAGAGTATGTTTGCAGCAAGGAACGATGCCAGAGTTTCCATTCTGAAGCGAGAACTTTCCCAAACACATATGGAGGAGGGAGATTCCATGAATTCTCACCTCACAAAGCTTCAGGATCTCAGGGAACAATTACTGAACATTGATGAAGTCATTCTGGATTCAGAGATGATCACTACCACTCTGAACTCTTTTCCCGAGTCCTATCTCGGTTTCCACACCTCACTGAATTTGTCATTGAGGGGGGGCAGCAATCCCCTCTCCTTTCACGAGTTGGTAGGACTTCTGTTGCAGGAGGAACAAACACGCAGAAACATGGCAACCCGGGCTGGCGAGCATGCTATGCTCTCCATGTTCAAGCCCAAGGGTAAAGGGCAGCATAAGCCACATGCCAATCAGCCCACACATCAGCATAAAGCTGATTCTGGACAGTCTTCTTATAAGGCACAACAAACAAGCAGGAAAAGAAGGGCATATGTCATTATTGCAAGAAGCCAAGTCATTATATTGGAGAGTGCAAGAAGCGCATAGCCAAAGAAAAGAAAAGGGATTCCGGTATGGTTGTATCGGATGCATCAGGTCCACATTGCCATGATGAAGGAGATGTTGCAGCCAACTTGGTTGAAGAGCACTATGCCTTTTTGCCTTGCACTTCAGATTTTTCAGTGGGTAGTTCAGATACTACAGCCACTAATGATGATGACCCATATGCTTTTTTGACTTGCAGTTACAATCCTTCAAAGGATGAATTCTCCTTCAGTGTTGATGAGACACTACATACTTGGTATTTTGATAGTGGTGCTTCAAAGCACATCACTTCCAAAAAAATCTGTTTGTAACTCTGCATTCTTCACCCACCAAGAAGAAGGTAACTTGTGCAAATAATTCTTCTTATTCAGTGTGTGGAGTAGGAGACATTATTCTCACATCCACTGATGGCACAGATTTCAGAATTTCAAATGTACTCTATGTGCCAGGTATAAAGAAGAATTTGCTTTCAGTGTCCTCACTCAATAGAGGAGGATTTCAGGTTGTTTTTTATGATGACAAGTGTGTAGTCAGAGACAAAGAAAATGACTATGTTTTGATGTTGTCTGGCACTTTGTATCGTGGTCTTTTTCAGCTTGATCTATATCAAAAAAGATCCCATCTTGCATTATCAGTTAGCACTCCCACTGCTACGATGTAGAATGCGGAGTTATGGCATGCCAGGTATGGGCACATGAGCTATGGCAGCTTAATGACACTTCAGAGCCATGATATGGTTGATGCATTACCTCCTTTGGAGTCGCCTCCTCCTCATGCATGTGAAGGTTGCATTCTTGGCAAAATGCATAGGCTTCCCTTCAAGAAGGATGGTGTAGTGAAAGCTACAAGAAAATTGCAGCTTATTCACAGTGATGTCTGCGGTCCCATGAGGACACCTGCTTTTGGGAGTTATCTCTATTTTGTTACATTCATAGATGACTTTACCAACTACGCTTGGGTCTATGGTCTCAAGGCAAAATCAGAAGTGTTTATGCAATTCAAACACTTTGTGGCTATGGTTGAAAATGAGACAGGACTCAAGGGGCGGACACTTCGCACAGATCGAGGGGGGGAGTATATGTCCCATGAATTTGAGACATTTCTGAAAGAAAAAGGCATTATGCATCAGCTTACAGTGAGGCTTACACTTCAACAGAATGGCAAAGCTGAGCGGAAGAATCGCACCGCCATGGAAATGGATAGATGCTTGCTCACAAGTAAGAAGTTGCCTCACAGGTTTTGGCTAGAAGGCCTTCGTCTCTACAATCCTGCTACACGCAAGATTTTTGTCAGTAGAGATGTCATATTCTCTGAAAATTCTGCACATACAAATGCTGAATTTCAGATTCCGTCCTCTTCAGATGATGTGTTTGAGGGGATGCTTCCTATAGCATTTGGTTCCCCCGCTGCAACTCAGAATTTACAGCAACCTCCGCCAACTCCACAAGTACAGCTTCAGCCCCCAGCTGAATTGGTACAACCTCAGGGTGTGGATCAAGTTGTTAGGCAAGAAATTCAAGAGATACACACAGCCAAAACAGTCCCGCATTGGTTGCTTCAGACTCTCAGGGAGAGTAGGCTTGAAGCTCCATTGCCTCGCAGAACTCGTAGTGCAGTAAGGCACATGGAGGGAGCTCATTCAGTTTAATCAGCTTATGCAGGTACTCTTCTTAATGAGGAGGAGCCTGAGACATTTGAAGAAGCAAAAGTTAATGTGCATTGGATGAATGCCATGCACGATGTTGCAGTCCATTCATAAAAATCAGACTTGGGATGTTGTGGATTTGCCACAAGGTAAGAATGCCATAGGTACACGGTGGGTTTTCAAAGTCAAAAGAAGCCAGATGGGTCCATTGATCGGTACAAGGCAAGGCTGGTTGCAAAAGGATATGCTCAGAAAAAGGGCATAGATTCTTTTTGGGGATCCAGTTTATTCAAGAGAAACGTGGCATTGTTATGTCTCAGTCCAAGTATGTTCAAAAACTCTTGGACAGATTCAACATGCATGATTGCAAGCCTATGTCCACTCCCATGGAGCCGGGGCTGCATGATGCAGGTGAATCAATTGATGTCACACTCTATAGCCAAGCTGTTGGATGCCTCATTTATCTCTGCAATACACGACTTGATATTCAGTTTTCAGTTTCTCAGGTGAGCAGGTATATGCACAGCCCAAAGATTATGCATTGGCAGGCTGTAAAACGCATCTTTCGTTACTTGCAAGGTACACAGTCTTTTGGCTTGATGTTTCCCAGGGGGGTGACTTAACAGATGCATGCTGACAGTGACTCAGATTGGGCTGGAGACTATGATACTAGGCAGTCCACCAGTAGGAATTGTTTCGTTCTAGGACATGCTTGCATTTCTTGGTTGAGCAAGAAACAATCTACAGTGGCTACCTCCTCATGTGAAGCTGAGTACACGGCAGCTTTCACAGCGACAGTTGAATGTGTTTGGCTGCATCATTTGTTTGCTGATCTTCATCTTCGATTCTCACTGATAGTCAGAGTGCTATAACAGTGGCAAAGAATCCTGTGTTTCATGCTCGTGCGAAGCACATTGAGGTTCACTATCACTATGTCAGAGAGAAGTTGCATGCGGAAGAGATCAGTATGATCTATGCGTCAACACATGACAATGTTGCAAACATCTTCACCAAAGCACTTCCACGTGAAAAGTTTGAGGCATTTCGCAATGCCCTGAACTTATCTCCTTTTGGTGATTGATCATTTCCTTGTACATGACATTGGCACTGCAGGGGGGTGTTAGAATTATTATTATATTCTAGCAGTGACCAATGTAATGTAATAAGTAGGTTAGGGGCACTTTTCCCTCTTTTTAGAGGTTTTTCCCCCTAACCACAGTTAGTTCACTAACTACGGTTAGTGAAGGATAAGGTTTTGTCACTTAGACAAAACCTATCCCACTTCTTGTATTACTCACTTCTTCTATTGCAAGCACTACGTTCAGCTCTCTAGCTCACACTCTCTTTTCTAACAATAGAAAGATGAATGCTATGGGGAAACCACAATTTCTTCTTTCAATCAATAACTATGAAGTATACATCAACCTTCATACATAAGCACAAATGAACAGATATCCCTAATAAATGCAACCAGCAGCAATAATTGAAGTTTTCAACTGAGGTGTGCTTTTACTGGACCAGAAAAATATGAAATCAACTGAAGCAAGATTTGAAATCAGGACACAGTAAGTACTACACACCCCAAAAGAGTGTCGTGAAACTTCAATTGCTTTATGCAAAGCAGTTTCTGCAGCATATTCTGCACAGTCAACCAAAAAAACAATTAGGGAAGCTCAAAAAGCATGACAACTGTACTCAGAAAAAGTAAGATCAGGAGCTAATTGAATTAGAAAAATCTGGCCCATGGGAATATAGCTCATAGTGCCACCTACTCTAAATTGAATCCCTTTAAATAATGTCCTTGGATGCCACCCTTTTGAAGCTTGTGCAGAGAAGCAAGGAAAGCATATGCAAAAGACAACCCTTTTAGAACTATCACTTACCTCCTGCTGAAGAAAAAGCCGTCTTTTCAAGGGTTTCATCAAATGTTGAAGGAATAACCTCTGCCTTCAAACCCTGTAAACCAAAGAGGTCATGGTACAACCTCGTACACAATAAAAACAAGAAAAGGAAATCTCTTTTTTTTTCCCCAAAAAGATTACTTCATTAAGTATGAATGAAAACCGCAAGAGCAAGCTCAAATGCGGGAGTACATCATGTCATGCATGAGAAAAAACCAGCTCAAAACGAGCTAACAAAAATACAAGGTGGAGGCTGAAAGTGCCACCTCAACCCTAACGAAGACGCAGAGAAGAAAGGAGATTATCTCCAAACCCTGAAAAAAATACCTCTCCTGGCAGTAGCTGCTCTGGAGGATCCTTGCATGCTCTCTCAGATGGCCACAAGGTGTGTATAGTATCCGTCCATATACTAGCCATAGACTGGGAGGGAGGAACCTGAGAACCCACCATCGCCTCCATACATCTGGCCCTCCAAATATGCCAAGCTGCAATGCTAGCCAGAATCTCCCATGATGTGTCCACCGAGGCATAAGCAGCTCTGAAAGGAGTGAAGGGAACATCCTGGAGAGAACAAGACTCCACAGAGTGTCGTCGTATAATGAATGCTGAGTCTGAATCATGTCCCTCTGAGGGCCAGTAAGAGATAACCATGCCACTGATCCCCAAGTCATGAAGAAGGGTGCTCTATGAAAAATGCTAAAAATCCTAGCAACACCCTTCCAAATCGTCCTCGCCTGTCTGTACTCTAGAGGCAATGCTGACCTGACTCAACTGCTGCATGAAATCGAGGACAAGTAGGGTCAGCCCCGAACCTTAATCTCCACAGGTTCGCTGCAATCCCTCCATGCATAGAAAGCCATAAGAAGAGAGTGATCTTTCTATTCCTGAGGGATTTCCAGAGCCTCCTCCAAAAGTTTTTCAGCACCTTTGTAGAAACCCGAAAACTATTCCGATGTGAAGCTCTGGAGGCCTCCAACCTCTATTGCTAAGTTGAAATCTCCTGACATTTTTGACTGTGTAACGAAAGAAGAGGATGGTCTTCTCTCAGTGCCCTTCATCAATCTACTCCCACTCCCTTGGGTCCCATTGCAAGAACCTAATGGAGGAACCACCATATAACCAAAGTCTCCAAGACCCAAGTGCCAGGAGAACAGGGTCAGAATCGAGATACCACTGAGAGTCCTTTCCCCACTCCATGTAACCTGCAATCCTAACAGGCTGGAAGGCAACCTCCAAAAGAATATCATCTGAAGATCTAAGAAATCTGCCTCCCAACTAAATATCAAAGACAAGGGTCTCCTCAAGTGCATCCTGCAAGGCAATAACCTGTAAAGGAATACCCATCCCCGTAAAAGCTCCCAACCAAGTGGACTCTATGATAGGCATGTCATCTGTATCTATCCACTTTGCTGGTACGGCTACATCTATCTGCTGCATCCTGACTGTACACTTTGAGGTGGCCAACTGCTATGAGTCTCTGATCCTCTGAAAGCTTCCTGAAAGCCTTCCAGGCACCTACTGTGGGAGCAGGTCCCCTCTCCCATCTAGACCACTGCATATAATGTGACACTCCTAGTGATCTGCCATGCTCATCCAAAATAGAGTCATTCCACATGATTGGCTGCCTGTCTATTTCTTCACAAGAGGGTGGAACTCTCCGAAGAGTGCCTCTGAAGCTGCCCTAAGCTCTCAAAATGACAAGCATGAGAGGGGAAGAGGGAGATATAAGATGGGCTGAAGTAAAAATCAATCTCGAGCTGTCCAACCAATCTCCACCGTGAGGTGTACAAGACTCTGAATGCTGTGCAAGAAATAATATTTCCAAGGCTCCTCAATCCTCTCACTACAAACTTGCAGAACAAGGCCATATACTGCAAGTTCGGATCAATAATATTGAGACCTCCTTCTCTTGTGGAAAGAATGAGGGTCTCCCAAGCCACCCACAACATCTAAGGTGCCATCTAACCCACTCCAAAGGAAGTTCCTGATAGGTCGCATGAGCTGAGATATATAACCTCTAAATCTGCACCAACATGAGCAAATGAACCAGGCAGTAGCCAATAATACCTGGTTCACAACCACTACTTTGGATGCGAGGTCAAGTTTGGCATAACTCCCCAAAAAATGAGTTTCCTCCTGAAGCTCTCCAACACGGGAGCAAACTGCTATGCTGGAGAGATGCCCACCCCAACCCGGCATCCTAGATACCTGATGGAAACACCCCTCTGAATCTAGGTGAATCCTATGTCAATCCCCCAGTCTGGAGTGTCCTCATCACTAATCCAAAAGCCATTGGATTTGTTCCAATTGATGTGAGCCCCTGCTGTAGTGCAAAACAAATCCGAGGTTGTCCTGAACGAGATGAGTGTTTGGGGTGTGGCATCCAAAAAAGCAGCCGTATCATTTGCCAACTCACAATCCAATAGCTCATCCTCCTGCCTCAACGGAAGACTCAGCCCTATAATATCAGCTTGAGCTCTAAGGTAATAGCTCATAGCTTCAACCACAAATAAAAAAAGAAAGGGGGCTGAAGGGCATCCCTAACGGACCGATCTAATAATCTCAAACTTGTCTCCCCTAACTCCACCAATGAGAACCTGGCTATGGGCTGATCTATAGAGAGTTAACACCCCTCTAATCCATGCATCTATGAATCCAAAGCGAGCGAGGGTACCCTCTAGAAAGCCCCAATCTACTCTGTCATAAGCTTTCTCAAAGTCCAGGAGTAGAATGGCAAGCCTATGGCCATTATGCATGGCCCAGTCAGAAGCCTCCCAAAATGGGAAGATGTTATCGAAGATGCTCCTACCATGCACAAATCCCATCTGCGTATGTCACATGCACCCCTGCACTTGGGTGCAAGGTGACACATTGGCTACATCAACAAGTGCATTATAGTTCCCAGATAGGAGATTTTGTCGTATGTTGTGACCCCTTTGTGAGCCCTTGTGTAAGGACAATCAGGCACAAGCTACGTAGGTCAGTCTCTCAGCCTAGGGTCAAGTCAGTAATTCAGTTCTTGTTCACTAGTACCCACTGGAGAACACTAGGTTAAGTGTTTCCATCTTATAGGTTAGGTCTTAGCCTAGGTTAGGAGCCCCTTTAGGCCCTTTAGGGCCCCCAAAGGCTGGACAGGTAAGCAGGGAAGGCAGGCTGCCCAAAAACTCCCCTGGCAAATGAGCTAGGGAGGGCTTTTACAGGCTGGTTGTAGGCCAACCAGTCTATAAAACAGACCGACTCTATCAGCTGTGTACAGACTGGGTTGGCTCAGTTCCAGCCCTATAAAAGGGCCCCTTGGCTGCCCTCTTTCCTCATTCAGTGCTCCTGCCTTCAGCTCTCCTACAGCTCCACTTCAGCCTCCTTGTGCAGCCCCTGAGATCCTCAGATCTGGTCCTGCTCTAGCCTCAGTCCCTTGGCCATCAGTTCAGCCTGATCTGAAGGTGACCACGCAGCACAACAGTCGAAGGCACACATTTGCAAGAGTAGTGCCTTCCCCAAGATGAGGCCTTGAGATTTGCTTCCCAACAGTAGGCCGTAGTGGCGGGATGTGAGCGTTGGAGATGTTTGATAAGAAGAGTGCATTTGAGGACGAGCAATGTGGATGGGTTTACAAGTGATGACCTGTGCATTGGAATTTTGAACGTTTATACTCATGCTTGCAGACAGCAGAGACCCCTGCTGTGGCTCCAAAATGGGTTGTTCGCTGGCTTGCCAAGGAGGGTACATATTCCGCAAGGTGAAGGCCTGACAATCAAGGTCTCCAAGGTCCTCAACATATAAAAAGCTCCAAACTACTTAAATTACTTTGGGTCCTCTAGTATAAATCACCAAACATTGAAGATACCTTTCTAAATATATTGTCTCTCTTCAATTTGAACCATGCTCTTGTTTTATACGTTTTAATGCTTTCCCCTCACCTAATTATATGAAGTTGTAAACTGACCTAATACTGTATGGCAATGACACGTTAACAGGCTTCTTGTATGCTGGTATGAGTGCCAACAACTTAATTTTCCCAACAAATTCACGTCTAACCTTGGCTATAATGTTTCAGAAATTGATAACGACGGCTATTCAATTGGAGATAGAGTTTACAATCTTGACTATCCTTTCCTCTTCCGACCTGAAGGACGGATAGATATTAGGAAAAGGAAATGGCAGGTCCTCCTCGATTGGTGATTTATATCATGATACCGACGATCAATATCGTACAAGTCAAAAAGTTACTAAAATGTGCACCTATAGAAGTAGCGAAGGAACCACCCGGACGTGCGTTGCGGTTTCAAATTTTTGAATCAGTCCCCGTAAGGTTCCATTGAAGACGAAAAGGTGCAAAACCAAAAAAAGCATGGCCAAAAGGCATAATGCAAGTGGAAGGAATGAACAGAACATGAAGGGCATGTGAGAGGATGAGAATGCAAGTTAATATAGACTGGATTCAAAGGAAAGGAACGTACAAGGTTACGAATAAGCTCCGATCTGCGAGGAGAAGCAGATGCAAGCACGATTCGCTTGGTGGACAAGAGAGGCAAGTGCTGTATCAACATGATGGCACCTCGTGCTCCTGCACCAAATCAAAAGTTTGGGACCTGATTTGCTATGTGTTTAGGTCTATTGTTTTTGAATGCAGCTTTTTTGGGATGGTTCAGACAGCCAAGGCAATACCGAAGGCAATCGTATGCCTGACTCATATGCAACAAATCGGACTACTCACCCAGTCGACTTCCGGCAAGATGGGGATAGATGGGGATATCCAATAGGAATGCTTCTCCCACCTATCGGATTTCAATCCTAACATGTGCCTGTACCTCCAATACCTTCGAGTGAGCTTCAGGTTGACATGTGCATGTGATTCCGATTACATCCCGTAGGAATCTTCTTGACGGAATGCTATCGGAACAGAGACATGTGCCCGACCTATCTGAGGCAACCCCACCAGACAACTCATGGAGAACTCTTTCCCCTACCTTATATCACTAACTAGAGAGCAGAGAGACCCTGTCCAACCCAGGCATGTGGGACTTGCCTCATGCCCCTAAGCCTTCAGAACACCATGCTAAAACTCCATAAGCGGCAGGTGCTCGATTCAAACAAGAGCTGCCATACCCATACTTGTCACCAAGCACTCAGAGTCTCCCGGTCTCCTCATGCTTGCATTCAATTTAGTATCCTCCAATGTAATGCACTCTTATAAGCCCCCTCGTTGAACAAGGTGACAAATCACCACATGGTATTAAGTCCCAATTTAGCTCGGATTAATATTACAATAAAGTCTTCTATTAACTTGTAAAAGGGAAAAGAAAGGTGACAAAAGGAAAGAGAAAAAAGCAAGTGAGGCTAAGAGTATATTGGGAATGGTAGATGAGTGAAAGGAGAGGAGAGGAGATAGGGAATATATGAGTGGGGAAGTGAGTGGAGACCCTCATTTAAAAAATCACATGGTTTTAATAAAGGTGGTGTCATGGTAGAAGATAAAATAACTCACTACCCTTAACATCATTAGGAGCGACTAAAGTGCCACTAAAACTAACTCTAAGCAACATTAAAAAAGTCAATATGACTTTTTGAACTAGTTTTCTTACACACACACACACACACACATATATATATATGTATGTATAAGCAAAAAAAAACTCCATCTTCCATAAACCCTTGGCAAGGCCAAAAATGTATGAATTAGTCAAAAAGAGAGGCAAAAAGAGAGGGATGGAAAGGCAAGGGGAGGGATAAAGAGAAGAGTGATTAATCTTTGTTTCTAAGGGGAGGGGCCACCTCGCCCTTATGATTCAAAACTCTCTTACTATGCTTCTTTCAAAACATTTTCATGTGCAAGTTCATGTAGACTCGTGGGTTACCCTTCTAATTTTCATGTCGAGATCCCATTTTTATGCATGTACGCCGACAAGTGTGACTCCTAGCCTCATAAATACATGGAATAATTTTGCTGAGATCCCATTTTAAGTTATATGCATGGAATAATTTGTTTTTGTTTTTTTGCAAAGAAAGGAACTTCTATTAATGCTTGAGAAAAACCCCCATACAAATCAGCTACCAGAATAGGGCTGATGATGGTAAATACAAGAAGAAAAAATGGAATAATTTGTTGAGATTAAGGGCCTTTAGAATAGGTAGTGAGAGCAAACCAATGGAGGGATTAGATGAGAGCCACTGTTAACCCACTTTCATAAATCTAAAATGTTAATTTTTAGTGTAGAGACTTCGATTCTTGTTTTGTGAATTTTAATTGCATTTATGGTTTTTTATATAAGGCTTCTATATGCCAAGTTAAATTAAACCATAAGCTCTAAATAAGACTACGAGGGGTGCTCAGTATGCGTAAAGTATGTGTGCTTTCCAATATAGTAGGATGCAATGTCCAAGCACACTTGTGCACTCTTGTTTATTATTTTAAAAAAGAGCTTCAACTTCTTAGCCATGCTTAATGATGTATCATACAAATGTTAAATCCCATATATAACAAAATCCAAAGCTTAGAACTACACTCAATACAATCCCTTAATTTGTGATTGTTAATCTAATAGCTTCTAGGCTTTTAACAATATATTATATCATTGACTTCATCATTCATATGAGTTTTTATTGCCATGGAGGGGACCATAACTTAATGACTTTCACCTCCAAGACCCACAAAGTATTTCTTCATGTCTATATAGGCTTATGTGAAGTTTGAGACAAACAATTGCTTCCCAAACTTGACATAATCATAGCACCAAACCTTGCAATGTGAAGCATCACATGTGCCACTCCCAATCAAAGTTATAGAGGTCAATGGAATGTACAAAAAGCGGATAGACCTATCTTTCCATTTACATCCTTTCAAAATGGGTGTAGACAGCAGTACCTGCACATCTGTATCCATACCACATATGTAAAGACACAAAGTGATAACAACACATGTTACACACACAAATAACAGCTTGAAAAAGATCAAGATAACTTCTTACCATTATTAGTACTAGGATTTTTTGGTGGCCTACCACCCTTCTTTAGTTCGATACTTGAATCCTTATCCTTTTTAGTCATCTTCTCAAGTGTTCCCCATGATAGTTCAAGTTCATTTGTCACGCTCTCAGAAGTTTTTAGTCTTACCATCTTGCCAATGTGACAAAAATGCATTTTAAAAAATCAAGGGAAAAGAAGTCCTTGCATGGCATAGAATAGACTTACAAGGTCAATGGAGTCCCAGCATTACTTCGATAGCATACAAAGAAAGCCCAAGAGTCTTCAAAATAGAAAATATATGAAGCTTGATCGTGATGCTGCTAATTGAAGCTGTGCTTGACGAGATGATGGGGCTTAAGGAGACTAGCTGGACAACAAAAGCATACAAGAATAAGTTATTATGTATGACAAGAACAAGTTATTCACCACAAAAGCATACAAGATCTAGTTTGAAGCAATGAATCAATCCCCTCCCATCATCTTACTCTTGTGCAAAGTATATGTCTCTACACTAATCTATGATACCAAAGGTCTCAATTTCCCCAGTTGGACAAAGCGATGGATAGCGTGATCTAGACAGCTGAGTGTTGATACTACATTTGACCTTCTCCAGGGACTAGGGCAGCCTATGATGCAAAATCTCAAATGACAGGTGAAGACAAAAGGGACACTCTCTTATGGCTTGATTCTCAAAGATGGCTCGCTCACAATACTACATCACACCTTCTCGAGGGAAATCTCACCTCTCTGAGTACGAGAATCTGTGCAAGATAGAAAGCCCTAAGCTTAAATATGTTAAATGGTGCAAATTCTTAGCAGCACGGCAAAATTTGCATCCATAGTTTGAAACACCAAAGCATATCTGCTTGAAGGATCAAGATGCAGGAAGATCTTGCTGCCCTTACTTCTATGAGCTTCGACAAGGAGCTTTATGGCACAGGAAACAGGTTCGAAGGATATGAAAGATGAATTCTAGTCAACGAAGAAGAGGAAGAACATGATTCTACCAAAAGAGAAGTTGCTAGGAGGCTTACTTCATATACTGCCCCAAAGTCTGTGCTTTTTGATTTGCCGAGGGGTCCTAAGGCTACAGAGGATGATTTTGGTTTTAAGAAACCCTAGAGGATCATAGACAGGGAAGATGATTACAGGAAAAGGAGGATAAACCGTATAATATCACTTGAACGAAATGATGCATTTGCAATGGGGGAAAAGACTCTAGATGCTACAGTTCGGACGTATGCAGACATCATGAGAGAGGAGGCACTCAAATGAGAAAAAGAGGGGACGCAGATATATTGTCTTTGGCACCATAGATTCAAAGCGCAAAATGTAAAGAACAACACGAGTTCACCTTTCTAGCTATTCCTCAAATGCAATCGTGATGCTCCAGAAAACGCCGATGTTGAGCATGGTAGCGTAGTTCTCAACTTGTAAGATTCAGAGCTTGGGCATGCTCCCCAATTATGAGGTAGCAAAGCTGGAGGCCTTTGAGCGGATAGTCAATCTCCATTTTTGCATCAAGGAAACGAAGCTCCTTGCTTTTTAGGAGCTGCGAACATGGACATTGAATAGGCCCTCTTGAGATGATTCCTTGAGCCTTGCCGAGCAGCTCCTCCTCCCCCCCTCCTCCTCCTCCCCGGTTGAAAGAGTTTTGCCATACGTTAATGAATCATTTAGGTAAATCCACCCTCTCTCCTTGGCGTGCTTCTTAGCTATGGCAAGAAACACACTGTGAACCTGCATGCAATGCTCCACATTCCAAACTAGTGGACTGGTCTAGTAGGCACCCCAGCACATCTTCATCATTCTTTCCCATGAGAGAATACTCCACCCAATCCCATAATTTGCCACGGAAATATAGTGCAGCATCCAAGAACGCATCTTGCACAAGCTTTGTCTGAAAATTGAAGCTTGCCTCCTGCTTCCCAAAAACGTCCAACATGATGGCGGCCGCTTGAAATCGTGTTGCTCCACAAAGAATGTGAGTAGGGAGGGTTCTCTCTACGCCGTGAAGAATCGTGAGCACGTCAACCAAGGCAACAGTTGCTCTGTTGGAGGTCCGACGACACCTCTACCGGGAAAGAAGGCAAGGAGGGTGAGGCAAGGGGATGAGGAGGCCTTAGGGAAAATGTGAAAATTAAAGGCCAATAGACCCCTTTCGTTGACAAAAGGGGTCTATTGGCCTTTAATTTTCACATTTGCAAAGCTCAAATAGTAGGATTGATATTTGTAGAGCTTGGCATCCCCCTTCCATGGTAAAGAACACGTTTCATAGCAAGGCACTACCATGTGTCCTCGATCGACCCAAGTACTTAACCTTGCCCCTTTATTAGCTAGCATTGCTCAGCACACAAAAATTCATGTATTTTATCGTCTTTATTATTTCAAATCATTACAATCAATGCGTTTATTTTATTCACCATGACGGGAGGACATATTGGCTATGGAAACGCTACTAAACCATGATGCGAATTGGAACCATGACTTATAATGATTATCATAGGAATTCAATTGCTAATGAGAACGCAGCAATGACTAGTGATCATTTAATTAAACATCATTACTTTAATTGTGTGAGGTTTATAATTCGATTGCCAATAGACTCCTTTTATCTCGACAGTACAATGAAATATCTTTTTGATTAATAGTTAATTAATGATAGAGGCCAATAGACCCCTTTTGAAGAAAATAATTTTTATTAATTGTTAATGGAAGATAGAGGCCAATAGACCCCTTTCATGAACCATTAATTAAATATAGAGGCCAATCGACCCCTTTCGTCGATGAAAGGGGTCTATTGGCCTCTATATTTAATTAATGGTTCACGAAAGATAGAGGCCAATACACCCCTTTCGTCAACAAAAGGGGTCTATTGGCCTCTACCTTTCATTAATAATTCATGAAAGATAGAGGCCAATAGACCCCTTTCGTCGACGAAACGGTCTATTGGCATATTTTGAACATCATAATTTATATTCAAAAGGTTAGAGATGTAGAAGAAAAAGAGTTAGATAGTATGTTTAGTACTGAGCAACCATTTCTTGTTCACCACAATTATAATTCATATCTATCTATCAATTTAAAAATACTTAGATTGATTTACGTAGTTTAAGAATCCTTATATCAAATTGTCGAAATGAATATGTAGCAATTATGAAATGTCATTGCTAGTGAGAATGGCTTGCAATAACTCCCATATGTGTCAAAGATGGGTTGCGGATTAAAAGATCTAAAAGTCCATGGTATTATAGTATTGTTGTTAAAAAATGATGGCTAAAATTTACATCATGGTTCAGTACCATTGTCACACTTGTGCCGACTATCACAAGACCTATCTTACAAAGTTGTGAGAATAAACAATGGGTAGTGTGTGCAAAGCATTTGTGAGCCACTTTTCTTCAGGAAAACTCTTTTTTAGAATGAGTTTTTGAAAGGAACACTCTTCTCTCGATCTCACCATTTGGACTTCAACTCATTGAGTTGCAGAGCTCAACCATTCCATTCTAATGGAATCTGTCACAATTCAGAAGTTCCCACTTCTGTAGGTAGAGGAGCGTTGTCAGAGATGGTGCTTTTGCTAGCCATTTTTAATTCACACTTGGGTCCATATCTGTCCATTAGCACTTCGGTGATAATGGGTCTAATTTGACAATGGAGCTGCAATACAAAGTCCATGATGATGGATACAAAATGTTTCACCTTGATTCGCAGTTTGGTGATATTTTCACCCTGAAGGGAGAAAGATTCAAGCTTGATGACAATGAACTTCACAAGACTCTACCGCACGAAAACAAAAAAGATTTCTACTCTATTTTCAACAAAAATGATGAGGCAAGGAAACTTGATTCAGCTAGCAACATTGAGAATGACAAACAACATAGTGTCATTGATATTATTATGCAACTACCTACAAAGAATAGATTGCGTGAGGCCTATGAGAAGGTTGAAATGCACATCATTGTGGATGAGTTGCCTTCTACTTATGATGGTGATGTTTTCTTTGAGTTACCAGCTACTTCAGTGAAACATCGCACAAAAGGTACATGGTCATGTTTCGAGTGATCCTATTACAACAAATATAGTATTTCCTGGTGTGGTTTGTAGAAAGGAATGTGGAGGTCACCTCCATTGTATAAATGCAACTTGTGGTTATAAAAAAAGAATTGGGATAGAGAATGAGACACAATGGGATGGGAGATTGATTAGAGTGGCCCCATCAAATGTGTTAATTGAATCATATGGTTCCTTATCATGTATACATTGTGGTCGTCCACCAGTTTGCTTGGAGAGATGTTACTGTGAAATGTTACTTTGCATGCCAAAATGTAGAGATGGTGTGAATCTTACTCGTGTAGTCATACACCATGGCCATCATAATCATCCCGTTGGAGATGGTTTGACTAGGAGAGCAAAGGATGCCATTAATGTTGGTAAACTAAAAGGAAAGCATAGAGTGAACACAAACTCAGAATACTTGCATATAGAATGAAGAAGAGTGAGGTCCTTATGTAGGCACCTCTTACATGCTCACTGACATCACTGATGACTTCAGAGCTCCACAATCATCTCCTCAATCTGCTCCTAGATTCTCTCAATCATCCTATGTGGCTTCTACCACCACCTAACTGTGCTTATGGGCACCTAACTGTGCCTCTAGCACTCACACATAGAAACCAAGGTGTGCCTGAGGCATACACCTTGAGATATCCCAACAAACCCCCCCTCAAGGGAATGCCTCAGGCTATGTCAAGGATACAGCTAGCCCAAGGTGTCTCATGCCATCTCATGGTGGTCATGTGAGACATCTGCTAGATGAATGCTCAGACTCCACTTGCCATGATGGACCTTCATTTGCCAATCTTTCAAGATGTTTCAGTCCAATACTAGTGTTCCATCCTTCTGACTTTGCATAGTAATCAACTTCCACCCTTGGGGTAGCGTGGCTAAGTCTCTTTCCTCATGTTCATCACTTTGTTTATAGTTGCTTATGCTAGCCTCCTTTGGGCATTGAACTCTACTTTTGAGACCGCTCTAATTCTCATGGTAGGATGTAACCAATTCCTTCGGCTCTCAGGAACTCTTCACCTTCTTCTTCTTTTTGAGCATGTGTCAACCATCGACTAAGGTAGAAAGTATCCAAGTAGCAATCTGAACACTCTATGTATCTGACACACCGATCTTCAAGCACACCACCAAACTATGCCACTCATCTGGAGTCACTTAGAGAAACTTCCTACAATAGCAACTGTTTCACTTCGTCCTCCCTGGTTAACATGAACTCGACACTAAGCTTACTAACTCAATTCTCTAAATCTCCTGAACTGGCAGCTCATCAACTCCCAATTCAATTGACTCTTTCCCAACAAGATCGCCAAAACGTTGATGGTTTGGCTCCCTCACCTGTGGCTAACTTAGAAAAGGTACACAATGTTGACCCAACCCGATGCCGTGCTCAGTGAAGATGCCCTCTCTTACAATCCTAAGTATCTCTCTTACAATCCTAAGTATAGCATGCTAGGGTGATAGAATGGATGACAACATTCACACTTGAAGTTCGGGGTTAGCTGTCATAGGAGAACTATATGGTGATGAGAGAATACCAAGTTACACACACACAAAGAATACTAAGCAATTTATTAACAATACAAGTACATGGACAAATAAAAAAACTTGTAGTGTTCTGAGTACAACCAAGCCACCTCGGCTCGCAATGAACACTCAGTCACTCTCTATCCTAGCAAGCTCCAATTAGATGAAGAGAACTCGGCACACTACCCTCTTGTTCTCTTATTTGTCTGTTACAATGAAATCATCTACCTTGAAACCACCTTCTAAGTGTAGAAGTGCTCAGTCTGTCATTCCACTTCTGTTGTTGCTAGGTGGGAATGTCGCAATCTTCTACACCTCTACTGCAAAATGGTGGTCAGGTCAGGACTCCAACGCTTCTGAGATTGGCACTCGGTGACTACACTTGAACTCGTGGCTCCATGTTAGCCTAACCCGAGGGCTAACATTGCTCCTATTGGACAATTGATGCTTTTGCTAGTTTCCTTCGAGCATTGAACTCCGTTTCGAAGACCACTCTAGGTCTCATGGTATGATGTAGCTGACTCCTTTGGCTTAGGAACTCTTCATGTCTGCGTGTCTTCATATTCTTTCCAAGCATGTGTCAATCATTGACTAAGGTAGAAAGTATTCAATTAGCTATCCAAATACTTTGTGTATCCCACATGCTAGTCTCTTCAAGCACACCACTAGACTATGCCACTTGGCTAGAGTTACTTGGAGAAATTTCTTATAGTAGCTCACACTTCCCAGCAACTATTTCACTTTGTCATTGGTCAACATGAATGTTAATTACCTCTACACTAAGCTTACTACCTTAGTTCTCTAGATCTCCTAAACTAGCAACTCATCAATTTGCAATTCAATCGACCCTTCCCCAGTAGGATCACCAACATGTTGACGCTTAGATTCGCTCACCCATGACTAACTTAAAGGATCTCGTTGTTTAACCCATCCCTATGTAGTGCTTGGTGAGGATTCATGCTCTTGCAATCTTAAGTACAACGTGCTTAGGTGTTAGAACAGATGACAACATTAACACTCAGAGCTCGGGGTTACTTGTTCATAGGAGAATGGTGAACCGTATGATGATGGGAGAATTCTGAGTTCATACACTTGAGGAAATAATACTGAGTGCAATACACCATAAAGGACAAGAATATGGATAAAGGGAATTGACTTATATTGATCTTTTTCTTACAAACCAAGCCACCTTGGCTTGCAATGATCACTCAATAAGCTTCCTAACCTAACATGTTAAATTACACAGCGCAGCGGAACATAAACTGAACAAAGAATAGAGAGTACACAACAAACTAGAGAGGAACAAAATTTTCCATCAATACTGATGTAGTACAGATGATGGCTCTGTCACCCGTGCACCCCCACAGTGGAGCTTAGATGGCGATCTAGACAGTACTAGGTGAATAGCTACTAGCTGGAAGATCTGATCTGATCTGAACTAATCTGATACAATGGACTGGGGAGGTTGCCTCTTTATAGCTATGAGGCCGATAGTCGGATCAACATAGTCGGTGGAACCGACCAGTCAACCTAGTCGGTGGAGCCGACTAGTCAACCTAGTTGATGGAACCAACTAGTTGTCCATGGAATATTCAAGGAATATTCTCTATAGCGTCGCCTTGGGGGCTCTTGTGTCTACTTCATTTCAACACCCTCCACCTACATCATCCATCATGCATGCTATCATGATAGATAGTGATTTATCGATGACATGATTGCAAGTCACATGGTGAAGGATTTAGGGTGCAAATTTGCACACATCTATGCCAAAACATTTGTTAGTTGCATCAAGGAGATACTCAATTCACCACGATGATCATTTATACACAACTCATAGTTTTGACATGCAAACCTTAACTAAGATATGACATGATTGTCACATCTCTAGCAAATAGAAAAAGTTTTATGAAACCAACATGCTTGAATATGTGATGTTGAGATTGATATTCATGCGTACTCACATGATGTACTAAATAGTTCTTCAATATGATTACTACATCTCTAGCAAATGGAATAGGTGGATGAAAGGAACATTTTTGAATATGTTGAAATTGAGAGAAATGTTCATAGGCACTCACATAATGTACTAAATAAAATCTTTTTGCAAGACACAACAAAAGTTATGCATGTTTAGTACTAGGACACGACAAGCAAAATGAATTGCTCGAAGGGAAAAACTCCTATCAAATCACTAGACTCAACCTTCTTTATCGATGTCATCAACATAGACATTGCAATGATGCCTCCTCTCTCTGATGGGGGCATTGAATGCAATGTCATTACACATTATCTTAGCCATAGCACCTACATAAGAAGGCAAAAAGCTAAAATAGATCAATCAATATTGATGCCTCATTGATAATAAAATCTCCAACAAATAGGTTTAAAAATATAAATCAAGAGAGTAGCATACTTACTAGTCATCTGGAAGATTAACAACCATTTCCACATCTTCAAAATCATTTAGAGTCCCACAGTTGCTTAACACATGTCCCTTTCCTTTTTGTCCATCCAAAATGGTTGCAATATAGAATTTAAAATGTCAGGATCATTCTCAATAGATAAGCATGCTCTCCTAGAATGCACGCATGCTTTTTGCATAGAACCAGTCCTAGCCCCTAAGTCCACCTGTCTAGAAATTGGACACAACAACTCCAAGAAGTACAATATCATGCATGGAGCCTTCTCCAATGTACCTGTCCATGGAATACTCTCTGCATGCTTTATAGTCTGCTCACTTGTTGGTAAATAATGATGAAACAAACTACTTCCAAAAGCAATGCCCAATTTGGTACCAACCACAGAAGCATTTCCAGGATTACAAAACACAAGACATACCAGCCCGATGAAGAAGGCATAAAACCACAACATCCACCTAAAGACAAGAAAAGAATAAGACTTATGCTTAGTACAAGCCATTTCATTATACAAGAGCATAAATTCTTTCAATAGGTCATTGTAAGACAATTGTCTCACCTTATGATCAATACCACCAACTTTGATTGTGCAATATGCATCCAAGCATTGCATGTACATTGGACATGCAAACTCCAATCTACTGATCCTAGCATAATGCTCAACCGAATGAAGAACATGAGGAGCACACATAATTAGGACCCAGCCAAAATTTGAAACAATTGTGCCCGCTACTAGCAAGGAGTAGCGTACATGGTCCTCTATTAATAAATTCCAAGATGGAGATGTGGAATCCTCTACTCCAAGAGCTTCTCACTATGTAGGCAGATCAAGAATGACAAAATCTGCAACTCAAGCAACACTCTTACCATTTCTTGTAATAGTCAACGCAACAACTCCGCACGGATCAACTACATTGATGATGGATCCCATGATAAATCTTTCAAGCAAGAGGGCGAGGATGAGGACAACGACACTGAAGATGCCGACTACACCCCTTCAAGTAAGTGTTATTCAGGTAAGGGTGCATCTTATTTTCATACTTCTTTGTTACATATGACTGCACTAAATCACGTAAATTAAAACCAGCAGAGCTAAACTATGTTTATTGGATCAAACATTATGTGAGAAAGAAAGGGGAACAAAATGAGAGAAAGAGGGAGGGAGGGGGTCGATATGCCAGGATAGTGTGTGTGCATGTGCGTGCATATGAGAGACTGACAGAGAGAGAGAGAGAGTAATTAAGAGGAAAAAGTAAACAAATATTTTAAAGAAACAAAAATTTATGGAAAAGCATACCAAGGGACTTGCAAGTCCTTGCTAACCCCTTCTATAGAGAAATACTACTAATAAAAAGTGAACCAATTTCAAGGGAGGAGAGCCATGGAACTCCAAACATTCCCTAATAGGTTCAGGGGAATACTATATTACTTCTTTATATTTGTTTACATTTACTATCAAGGTCTCTTCTTGCATTTGCAACTCAAGTACCACAACTAGACATATGGCCTATACCTACTATGATTAGCAACACATGTCATGCAACTTTTGGTAATTACTATTTTTATAGATAACTCTAAAAAATTAAGACAACGACACTAAGAAATGTAGTAAAATGTCACAATAAAATTACATTTTTTTACTGAAATAATTACCTTTTAAAATTTTAAAAAAACATTACGAAGTGTCTTGTTGAAGCATCATTACATGTTTTACTATTTTAAGCTTGTAAAGCATCATTAAGCACTACTAGTAGCTACTAGCAATAGTTGCATTAGCTAAAAAATCATTCCAATGTGCATTAGCAATGTTATTTTGAGCTAAAAAGTTACTTTCGAGTTGTATTTTGCAACAATTAAACATTAAATTCTCTCTATGGCCTAATTGTGTATGCTTGCAGTGTTAGTGATGGCCTCCTCTAGAGATGGCGGTCCGGATATGGCTTCCCCCTCTAGCTATGGCAGTTCTGATAAGGCTTCCCCCTCTAGTGTCCCCAAAGGATCTTCTCCTCGTTTCATCAACTCCCATCCCATCAGTCTAGTCCCTGTCAATCTTGAGTCTCATTAGGGAGACATCACCCTTGCTTTGGATACCGACATCCAGGAGGCAATTCATGATAAGATTGATGCGCCAATCACACTCCTAGACTTCACCCTCCATCTGGAAGAATGCGACAAGCTACAACTATAGAAAGGAGACAACGAGATGGATGCTCTTCAAGAACTTCTTGTGGAGTTCAAAACAAAGCCACCCAACAACAACTGTTTCAGTAGCGGTCAGAACAAGGACAAGGCTCAAAAGCCTCAGCTTGCCGCCTTCGTTGCAAAAGATCTTCTCTCCAATGGTGGCCCCAAGCCCCAAATGCACCCGGGCTCGAAAGGGAACACCTTGCCAGAGCTATTGAAAAGCACCTATGTTGGTGCTGTCAGCGGAGGTGGTAGAAGCCTCTTCAAGGCCCCGTCACTTCCGAAGCAATCTGCCTAGGAACAACTTACCCCACAAACCAGGAGAATCTTTGACTCAGCCAATAGGTGCAAAGCCAACAAAGTTCTGGTTTGGTACAACCGATCCAAAGGCTCCAGAGCTTAGCAAAGGTAAGCTCCCGACAGTCAAGGTTCACAACGGGTTGCTTAATGAAATGACAAAGTGGCTTTGTTTGTGCACAGTAGTAGGCTATATTCATGGTCCTAGACCACCAGCATTATTTCTTGAAGGATGGGTTTGCAACTTTTGGTCTCGCAAAGGCCTTGTAGTAATGACCATACGTTTTCTAAAAAATGGATACATTGTGTTCATTTCCGACAAGTTTGATCTGGCCACAGAAGTTGTTCAGAAAGGAACCTAGACGATTAGGAATCAAACCCTCTCAATCCAGCTTTGGGAACCTTCATTTAATCTAGATTCCCCCCCTCCCTCCAAATCCCTTATCTGGGTTGAATTTCGTGACCTCCCACTCTCCCTTTTCCCTCAAATAGAGACCCTTTGTGCACCTCTGGGTCAGTTCCTTGGAGTAGAAACGAAGAAGTTTATCAATCCGAGAGGCAACCCCCAAGCTTGTGTCCTTATGGACCTAGCCTCTGACCCCCCTAGTGCTATCCGAATCCTTGATGGAGATGGTACAAAACTTATTCAAAAAGTTTTCTTCAAAAACATACCCAACTCTTGTTTCCTTTGTGGCATGGGAGGCCATTTTATTAAAGATTTCCCTGCTAGAAATAACTGAAAGAAGGAAAGACCAAAGCCCCACCCAGCAGCAACCCCAGGCACCAAACAACCTATTGACGTCCCTCCCAGAGAAGGTATTGAGGAACAAAGCAAGGAGACCTATAAGACCAATGAGAACAGAGGAGGGGAAGCAAAAGGTAATGATAAAGAGGTCTCTACTGACACTGGATGATAGCTCGGGAGAAGAAGAATTTGTTGTTGTTACCCAAAATTTTGAGGTGCAACTAGAATAGGCTGAACATGAAACATAGAGAAGGAAGGTCCTCCTTTTACAATTGTCAAAGGTAGAAAAGAAAACAAGTTGGGAAAAGATAAATCACAACAAATGCCAGAGGGAAGGGACTTAGTTCAATAGAAAGAGAAAAAAGACGAATGTCAAGAGGGTTTGTTTTATCTCCCTAGAACATCCAATCAGTTTTAAGTAGAAGCGGAATAAAAATACTACCTAATGATGCAAGACATCTTCACTTTCCTGAGCATCAATGTACAGGGTCTAACAAATGATCTCAAACCTGTTGTTCTTAAAAGATGGTTAGGATCAAAAGGCCTTAGACTGGATTTTCTAGCTTTACAGGAGGTTAAAGTCTCAGGGACTAAGCTGCGGTGGCAGCTCAGTCAAATTGATGACAAATGACAATGGTATTTCAACCATGAAGAAGGGAGAGGCGATGCAGTTCTGGGAGTAGCAGCTCGTCTCACCCACGCAATCATTGGTCCTCTTAGCACTTTTAACACTTTCGAGATAGGAGTTGAGATCTGCCATCCTCAGTTGAATTGTCATATCTTCTTTGTCTATGCCCCTAACTCCGCAAGGGAAAGGGCTCTTCCGTGGGACGGCAAGTTCCTTCAAAACAACACTATACTTGTAGGTGATTTCAACATGGTAGGGTCCTGGAGAGACATATGGAATGGACTAGGAAACACTATCTGGGGTAGTGAATTGTCTTTGTGGAATGCTCTTAAGGACTCCATGGTGCTTGTTGATATCTCAACAGATACCTCTTTCACTTGGTCTAAGATCAAATTGGTCATCTCCATGGAAAAACAAGGATGGATAGGGCCTACTTCTCAAGAGACATTATGGACTTAGCTCTTTGCTATAAGAGCGAAGCCCTTGTTTCTCTTCCTTTTTCTGACCATAAACCAATCCTAATCTCTTTGGATAAGAGTCATGGTAAGAGAAGGAAATCTTGATTCAAACCTAACCCGTTTTTCTTTCGCTTACCCTATGTGTAACAAAAGGTAATCAGGATTTGGGATAAAGCTTTTGAGGGTACCGCCAGTGTCACTGAAAAATGGATCACGACTTTAGAAAGAATAGGTATTTTTCTTAAATCCATTCAAAAGTGTGCATATATTGCTAGATTTGAAAGATGCAATTGCCTTGAGGAACAAGTCCAAGCACTTGGAGGAGGATGATTCACCCCATGGTCAGGAAAAGATAAAGGCTTTCAGGGATAAGTTGAGAATATAATTGGTCATAGAGGCTACACAATCCAAAATATACACAAGAGAATGGTGGGCAGGAAAAGGCGATAGGCCCAATGAAGATATGCTTTGTAGTCTTAAGAAAAAATAGGCACAGGAAACTATTGAGTCTCTTTGACCACAGGGATTGCTTAATCCAAGACCCAAAAGAGATTGGGAAAATTGTCGCAGATCATTTCCAAAGCATACATGGGGATCCAAAGATCCTCACCAACTAAGAAAAGTAGAGCTAGAGAAAAGTGCCATCTCGTAAGGAAGAAGATGGAGCAAAGTTTTGACTCCATCTTTTTGGACACGGACTTCTCCCTGGAGGAACTAAAAGGTGATGTCACGTCTATGCTGAAAGGCAAAACTTTGGCGAGGATGGTCTCCCAATTGAATTCTATCAAAATGTTTTTGGATACAGTTGGCCCCCCTCTTCTTCTTCTTTGGTAGGAATCCAAAACAAAGGGGTTCCTACATCCAAGGATCAACACAGGCATGATCAAACTTATCCCCAAAGGTGGACCCAAAGATGTTTTAAAGAAATGGAGGCCATTAACTATGCTTAATACTAGCTACATATTTTTTGCTAAAGCACTAGCTATCAGACTCAAATTCAAAATGAAAGTTTGGATAAGGGAAGAACAGAAAGGCTTCATTCAAGGTAGGCACATTCTAGAGGCCATTTTGACCCTGTGGGAAGGCCTAGAACATGCAAACAAGACAAACCAAGACATCTGTTTTTTAAAAATTGACTTTGACAAAGCTTACGATAGAATGGAATGGGGCTTTGTACTGTCATCTTTCCAAGACATGGAAGTAGGTCCAGATTTTATATCTTTCACATATATTCTCCTTTGCCAAGATAGAGCTAAGGTGGAGGTAAATGGGACAATCTCCCCCTCATTTTCCCTTAAAAGATCCATCAGGCAGGGGTGCCCCTTAGCCCCACTCCTTTTTTCCATAGCGGCCGATGCACTAGGGTGGCTTATCAAGGATGAAGAAGACAATGGGAACATCAGAGGGATTTAGGTCAGTAATGGGATGCAGATAGTTTGCCAACAGTTCACCGATGATATTAACCTCACCCCACGTAATGATGATAGATCGGTTGAAAGCATCCTAAAGTGTTTGAACATTTTCTGCACAGCTTCAGGATCGAGAATCAATCATGAAAAAATAGGAGTCTTTGGCACTAAGTCTACTCCCCCCCAGACTATCCTTGACAAGGGATGTAAGGTGCTTAAAGAGGGAGAGGTTTTTTGGCTTCTCGGGACTCCCATGCGCTTCAGCTGTTCAAACAAGGCCAGATGGGATGGGGTCATGGACATGTTAAGAGACAAAATCAATAGGTGGCAAGGCCTTCAACCGTCCCTAGCTAGGAGGAAATTCATCTACATCTACCCTTCTAGCTTGTATTTTATAGCATGCTGGTTCCCATCAAAGAAGCATCTCAACCAACTTAACAGGGTTTTTTGTACCTTCCTGTGGGGAGGCTCCCTTGGTCAGAATAAAAGCTCTAAGGTAAGATGGAACTTTTGTACACTGCCCAAATTTGAAGGGGGGCTAGGAATGGTGGATATTGAAAAATCATCAGTGCGCTTTATGGCACAATGGATCCTAAAAGCCTATTAAGAGCCCAAATCAATGTGGGCTACTCTGATTTTAAAGAATCTAAAGAAAGTCAAACTAGACCGGTGTAGACAGTGGAAGATCTACCCACAGGTTCCATCCTTTTTGGTCAAGAACCTTGCATAGCAAAAGGCTATGAACTATGGAAAGGTTGTGGAGAGCCTGGGAAGTTTTGAGACCGTATATCAAGTGGAAGGGATTTTCAAGAAAAATAGGCACTTTCAATAGTCAAGATTCGATTTGGTTTTCTGTTATTTATAGCTTGAACCCGCTAAGAGAAGACCATCTTGAACCCGCTAAGGGAAGACCAGATTAAACTAGCCATCAGACTAAATGAGAGAGGGATCAAAGTCTGGGGGGATTTATGGGATCGTTATTCAAGGCAGATGGTATGATGACGAGACTCTCCTACACAGGTTCAGAGTAACCAGATTCAACTTGCCCTTAATCAAGGAACATCATGGGCTATTGGTAGAGACAACCTTCTGTGGCTAGGCAAGTGCCTCCCCCCTGTTACGAGGGGATTTAGGTGGTTGGGTCAATTAAACCTAACACATGTTCCCTTGATCCACGAGGGCTAGGAAGAGATGATCACTTGCCTCAACAAAATGTGGTTAAGGAGAGATGCTGAGAGGATGTGGGTCCAAAGGTTTGCAAAAGTCTGGGACCGCAATGTTCATGAGAAACAATCTTGTCTTCTTTGGCTTATTCTTCACAAGGGGGTACGGACGACTTCTAGGGCCAAGAAGGCTGGTCACAGAAACAGATGGTGTAAAAGGTGCAACAAAGCGCGGGAGGATATTTCACATCTTTTCCTCAACTGTGTGCATTCCATGGAACTTTGGGATTTGGTTCATAGACATCTTGTTCTTTTTCCTTTTAGTTACTCCGTTATCCTACTCGAGGATACTCCAAACAGGGCCCCACATAACTGGAACATCATTAGAAGCTCAGTTCTTTGGTCAATATGGATGCAAAGATGTAATAAGGTTTTTAATAATGTTTTATGGATACTAAAAGTTTATTTTAAACCTTATGCTTGACTTCAGGTACGAAGGGATAATGTACAAAAGATTGGTCAACTCCACACCCAAATCCACGAATGCCTGGTCGCAGATGAGAAACTCGCCAATGAAGAGACAGTTCTATTGGATCAAGCTTTGGCCCTGGCAAAGCTGCTAGCCGCAAAAAATGGAGAACTTCTCCTCTGCAGCCAAACCCCAACCCCCGCTCCATCCTGGCCTTGCCTTCACTTTCCTCGATGCCTCCCTCTTCAGCACCAGTTTCTTCTTTGGGCCTTATTACCGCCCACCAACATATTACTCCTGTGGTCACTCAAGTGGTTACTCCTCCTTATGCCCACCCCTTCAAGTGACATGCTGACTCGTCTAGTGTCTCATGCAAAGTTCATCAGGAGACACTTTCAGCAGAAGATTTTTTGGAATATATGTGCAACCCCTCTACTCTTCTTCTAGTGCATGTTGTTCCTGCTCCTATTGTGGCCATCTCTGATCCACTGTTGATTACCCCAAAAGATGAAGTCTTTGTGATCAGCCGAGTTGTGTAGTTTTGCAGGACTATAGTGAAGATCTTGTTTCTGATATGTCGTGTTTGTTAAAAGTTCTCCAAAACAATTGTATATATTTGACTTTTAATATAAACCCTCATTTTTGAAAATTGTGTATGCTTGCCTATGCTTTGGGCTTGGTATTATGTAATTAAAATATCAAATTCTCTCTATGGCCTAATTGCCTATGCTTTCCCTACAAGCTAATTGCCTTTCTCTCAATTACTTTTAAAGTCAATAGAGTTGCATGATATGTTGTTACCCAATCTAGGTATGGACAGTTAATTATGCTAATCGAAGGAGGTTTGCAAGTCGTTGCTAACCCCTTTTATAGAGGCATAGCCCTAATAAAAAGTGAACCAATTGTTACCTCTTTATATATTGGTTTGCATTTACTACCACGGTCTCTTCTCGCATTTGCAACCCAATCAGCACAATGGCCTATATCGACTGTAATTAGCAACGCATGTCATACAACTCCTGGCAATTGCTATTTTTGGAGATAACTTAAAAAATTAATATAATGACATTAGAAATCCTAAGAAATGTAGCACAATATCACGATAGAATTTCTTAACAAAATAATTAGCTTTTGCAGCATCACATGTTTTATTAATTGCCTTTCTATCAATTTTTTTTTAGTCAACATAGGTGCATGACCTTGAGTTAAACATTGTTACCCAAGCTAGATATGGATGGTTTGGCTATGCTAATTGAAGGAGCCATAGCCTACTTCACCCATTGGTAGCTCCTCATTGTTGAGAATGGTGTAAATTGTACCATAGAGAGAGGGCATGGGGACGAATCCAAATGCTAAGGGGTGAAAATGTATATATTTTAGTTTCATGTATAGTTAGTCATCTCTTGTGCACTCCACGCTCTCTCTCTCTCAGATCCTCCAACATGGTATCAAAGCCACTCATGCTCTATCCTTTGTATAGAGAGTGAAAATCCTTGCTTTGTCAATTACAGACCCTTTCTTCCATCAAGGCATAATCCTTCCTTCTTGAGGTAGCTTCATCTTTGTTGTGCTTACCTTGTAGAGCTCCTCCTCTTCTTTGATTTGCTTCAAAAAGCTCATAATTATGACTATGGTGAGAGGTTTTTGTTCATTTGATTATTGATGTTTCATATTGTGAGGTTTTCTAGAGCAATCTAAAGTAGTGATGATCTACAAATCAACAACAGCAAAGCAAGACTGGACCACAAGGAAGGGATTACAATAGACTCAATATACATGTCAAAGACACAATGCAATATGGCTGCAATAGCATGCATCTACATATATGTATCATATATTGATGCACATATGATGCATCTACACATCGTTGTTCATCTACATATGATGCACAAAAATGTGTAACTTTTCATCATTAGTGAGACCATTCGACAACCAAGATTGCGATGCCCTTTCCTCTTACATGTTGTTAAGGCTTTGGGAGACATCGAAAGCCTAGATTTCCAATGGACACACTTGTGAGAAATTGAAACCATTGATAATTCCATAATTACATGTGAATGGATAATCATGGGGACGAAGAACTTGACAAAATACCCTTAATTCATGAAGACCAAACTAGACCCTTTTAATGGGAAAGATTAGGAACTAGGAACTAAGTTCCATTAGCTCAATTACAATGGAACTACATTCACCTATTTTGGTTGGATCGGACCAGCTGGTTCAATTACAGTGGAACAAAGCTCAACTAGTTTAATCGGATGGAAACTAAGCTCACCTAGTTCGATCGGCGGATGAGAACCAAGTCCATCAAGTTTGGTTACATGAGCAATCCATGTACTACATTTACATGAACTAATTGCATCTATTTTGGTTACATTGTTCCATCCAATTGACTCTTGTTCTTAGAATTTCATTCATGCTTATGGTTAACACTTGTCCTTAGAATTCCATTCATTTTATGGTTAATACTTTTCCTTAAAATTCCATTCAAGTTTATGGTTGACACTTGTCATTGGATCCTTTTTCAATTTTGATGAGAGCAACCTACTGACAGATTAGACATGACACATGAGGAATTTCCTAAAAAGATAAGATTTGGCCCTCTATAGGGAGATGTGCCATTTGAGACTTGTGTATATCCCTAAAAAGACCATAAGATGAGATAAAATGTGTTAAAAATGAAAGAGAAAAATGTAAGTAAACGTGAATGAATACAAGGAATGGTAGATGAGTGAAAAGAGGAGAGAAAAGAGATGAAAAAAGGGATAGGCCATTAAATATGAGTGGGGACGTGGCCATTTTGGCAAGAGACCCTTGAATATTGGGATGATGTGATCTATTTCCTTAAGACACCAAACCTAGAAGATGTTAATACTTGCAAGGAATTTTGGCCACAAAGGGTTTAGAGTTTACAATATCACTAAGGCATATGGTTTTGGGTCTTGGGGAAAGCAAGTTGATTCCCTTATTCACTATGGATTCCACATGTGTGATACTGGTTCCAAACATATGGGGTAGAATTCTCCCATCATAGACTGTGTAGATTTGCGGTTATAAGGTGGCATTTTATAGAATCTATATAATATGATTTGGTGGTAAATAACGAGAGAGCTCTCAATGGAAGCAGAACGAAAGAGGGTGAGAGAGAGCAAACAAGTTTTGGTGGGTGCAGAACACCCTAATCTTCTATGTCATCCATACATATATGTTTTTGAGTATTGCACATAAGCGCGGTTAAGGAACAGTGGCCTTTAACCCCCACAACCTCCCACTTAAAGGCCAATGTGCCTTTAAGGAAGAATAACCAGTTAGCATACTATCCAATGCCCATCAATACACGATAATACTCAAACCGTTCACTAGGTAGACTCTTCGTCAGCATATTTGTAGGGTTATCATCTATATGAACCTTGACAAGCTCTAAGCACTTGTCCTCGAGTACCTCCCTGATGAAATGGGACTTGACCTCAATGTGTTTGGTCTTTGCATGAAAGATTAAATTTTGTGCTAGCTGAATAGCACTATGAAATCACTATGCAATGTCGGTACACATGTATGAATCCCCAAATCTCCCACTAGCCGATCAAGCCATATAGCCTCCTTGCAACCCTTTGTGGTTGCAACATACTCGGCCTCTATGGTAGACAAAGAAACATACTTTTGTGCATGAGACATCCATGACACTGCACCACCTTCAAAGGTGAACAAATAACCAGAAGTGGATCTCTTGCTATCCACATGCCCTGCATAGTTTGAATCTGTGTACCCAAGTACACACATCTCTCCTCTACCAAATCAGATGTACATCTCCTTGGTACCCTTCATGTACCTCATGATGCTCTTAACTTCCTCCCAATGCCTCTTTCTTGGATTAGCCATATATCGGCTAACAGCTCCCATTACAAATGCAATGTCTGATCTAGTAGCTGTCATAGCATACACAAGACTCCCAACCATGATGCATAAGGAACCTTGGCCATCATGGCCCTCTTCTTATCTGATGTGGGAATATCTACCTGACTTAGTTTCAAATATGGAGGCAATGGAGTACTTATTGCCTTCCCCCCCTCCATATTGAAATGCTGCAACACTTTTGTAACATACTCCTTCTATGAAAGCCAAAGGAGTTTCCTACTCTGGTCATGCGTGATGCGCATACCAAGAATATGACCTGTAGGTCCCAAATCCTTCATGTCAAAGGCCTCATGCAACTTGGCCTTCAATGCATCTGGCTCATAAGTGTTCCTACTGCCAATATATATCATCCACATAAAGTGCCAGGAGGGTTAGGCTAGTATCCTTAACCGAGGTAGTGATCAATCTCACTTCTTCTGAAACCTTCGGATCAAATGAAAGCATCAAACTTTTGATACCATTCTCTAGGCACTTGCTTAAGGCCATAGAGACTCTTTTTCAACTTGTAAACCAAATGCTCTTTGCCCTTTTCTTCAAATCCTTTCGGTTGTACCATGTAGATCCCCATGCAAGAAAGTTGTATTAACATCCATCTGCATAAGCTCCATATCCTTTGTTGCCCAAGTTCGAGTACTCATCTAAGTGTGGTCATATTCACAACTAGAGAGAAGATCTCATCAAAGTCCACACCCTTCTCTTGCTTGAACCCTTTAGCAACCAAATGGGCCTTATACTTAGCCACATCATCACCTATGGCCTTCATCTTGTAGACCCATTTACATGATGGCAATGCTCTTTCCATGTGGCAAAGAAACCAAGTCCCAAGTCTTGTTTTTCATGAATGAGTTCATCTCTGATTACATAGCATACTCACACTTGCACTGATCCTCATGTATCATAGCCTCACTATGGCAAGAAGGCTCCCCGCAATCAATAAGCATCACAAGTCTGCCCTTGGAACAAATCTCTCTGGCAGTCTAGACACTCTAGATGATCTTCTCAAGGGCATTTCAGCTTGCTGTCCCACCTGCATATCAGCCTCATCGGGCTCATTATTTCCACCAATAGATGATCCATCATTTGTCCTTAATTGTGTACTTGTGGGAGTACCTAGTGACACCATTTCCTGCACATTCAATCAATGGAGAGCTTGCTATCTATCAACATATGCAGGTGGATTCACATCCTTGAAAGTGATTCTCCTCATTTCCACATCCCTCGTGGGTGTCTTATGCATCTTCTTCTCATTGAAGACCACATCATGGCTTTGTATGATCTGATTTGCTTCTGGATCCGAGAGACAATAGCTCATTTCTCCACTTTCACCATAACCTAGAAAGATGCATTTCCTAGACTTAGGATCTAGCTTCTTTTGAAGCTCTTTTGGCACATGTACATATGCCTCACACCTAGATATATGCAAATGAGAGTAAGAGGGCTTCTTGCCACTCCATGCCTCTTTAGGAATACTACCATCCAAACTCTTACTAGGTGATCTATTGATCACATGCACTACAATCTTCATTGCCTCAGCCCCAAAATTACTAGAAGACTTGCATTGGAAAGCATACATTGCAACCTTTCTTGAATGGTGCAGTTCGTCTTTTTTGCAACTAGATTTTGCTTTGGAGTACGAGGGGATGTGATCTTCCTCTTGATCCCACATGTGTCACAAGAATGCTAAAATCATGAGAGCGATACTCTCCACCATTGTTAGTCCGTAGGTAATTAAGCTTCTGCCTGACTAATTTTTAACTAAAGGCAGCCATTTTTGAAATACGTGGAACACATTGCTCTTCTGCGCTATAGCATAAGCCCACACTTTCCTAGTTGCATCATCAATGAATATCACATAGTATTCAGCCCCGCCTAAAGACTTTGTAGGCATGGGACCACATATGTTTGAATGCACCAAATCAAGCCTACAGGTGCAGAGTTACTGGACAGCTATACGGAAGGTATCCCATGAGGATGGCAATGAACACAAGAGGAATATTGCCTTAGTCTCCGCATCAAAATTGAGCTTCCGAGCCTAAAGCTAGCTGAATATAACATTGAATTCATTCAAGTGAGAAGCAATGGAGACCCTTTCCTTCATCTATAGCTTAGACAACCTCTTAATGAGGTAAACTTTATTAGAGGTAGTTTCCTTCTCATAAATGGCACATAATTTCTTCCACAAATCTTCCGTAGTCTGCTCATTTACTACTGTGAAATAAACCTACTTTGCAAGATGAAGTCTAACAGTAGACTTTGCTAATGCATCCAACTCATTCCAATCATCCTCTCAGACATAGCTGCAATTCCTTCCAAGGGTTTAATGTGCTTCTTTTGAGTAAGCACATCCCTTATCTGTTCTTTCCACAGAGAAAAGTTTGTCCCATCATACTTTTAAATGTTGAAAATCTCCTTTTCAAACATGCAAGAGGATGCCATAATGCAAATAAAGCAAAATCCCAAATGCTAGTGCCTACAAGAAAGAATCACACCAAATACCAGGTGCACTTAAATATGTATGCCATAATGAAAGGTAGTATCACTAAACCTCAAAGGCTCAAAGCAACAAAAAATACAACTGACTCATGTGCATATACTATGCATCCATATAAGCAAATTTGGCCCAAAAGAAGATGTCAACTTGCAATGACAAAACAATGGCAAACCCAATGCCAATAAGAGCCAAATGCCTCAAGCATAAACACTGTCTATGGGCATAAGCATTAATAATGTCTCATCCAATAGAGCATAGCACTATCAGTGCATCAGCTGAAATGTGTCAAAGTTGTCCCTCAGCATAAAATAGCATATGTGTGCTAAACATCCATCAATAAAGCATCCCACAAGGCAATTTGGCCTATCAGCACATCCAACAAGGATTGCAATGCATCCAAATGGCTTGTAAAGCATCTATTACAACCCAATGCAAACCACAAATTAGTGCACATGGCTTAGACTATAACCAGAGTGATCTGCATAAGGTATGTCCCAAAAATCACGGCCTCGTAGCAATGACCGCTACAAAAATAAGACATGAGATGCCTCAAAACATGGGCACCACTGCATAATGAGACTTAACAAAACAATCCGCAAATATCTCTCTTCGATTGGAACTCCAAAATCTCAATCGATGAATGGGAAATGGGGAGTCAACCCTTCCAATTGACCTACAATCAAAGGTTTGAACCTTTGAATGGATTTTCGATAGAGAAACAAACGATTTGATGTCTTAGAGAGACGAAACTTCTCCAATTATCGATGAAATCATGCAAGAGCTGATAGGTAGGGGGTTTTGGGCCTCCGAAACGCAATCGAACAGACGGTTTTGGAAACTATGGTCCTAATCATCGGGTCCAACACACGGATCACAAAATGTTTTAGCAAACAAATCTATTTGTAAACACCATCAGAGTGTGAATGATGAGCAATAAAGAAGTTTTAGGACCTCCTGAGTTCACTGAAACTGATAGATCTACGAATGGTTGCTCCAAACTTGAGTTCCAACACACTGGCAGAAAAACGTTGAAGGAGAGACAATGAGTCAGAAATCCAACAAAATGATTCCAAATTAAAAAATGAAGGGGTTTTCAAACTCTCAAAGTAAAATGGACACCAAAAGTAGGCAATGGTTTTTGGACTCTCCGTCGTCAAAAGAAACAAGAAAATCATTTTAAAAAAATCTTTTTTGCTCCAAAACTACCTAGGGGACGAGCATTTTCCAAGCAAAATCTTCCGAGCATCCCAGCGAAGGAAAAAAAAAAGCTTCCAACCATGCAAAAATATGGCAAAAATGGATTGGAAGAAAACATAGTTTCACTTAGAAATATGCCAAGTATTATAGCAATGCCTATTTTATACACAAATCTTTGGGAATGGTGAGAACATAAGGGGATGGCTTTTGAAGAAACCCACATGTAGAGTAGATTTCTCCCTTATGATCCTTCTTACAACTTTTACTTAATAGGGGGTGACATTGAAAAACCTCTCTCAACCTATCTTCATGAAAGGGTTTCTCCAAAGAAAACTCATTGACGCAAGCCATCAAGGTAGTTTCACCAGCAAAACCCCTTTGAAGTAGGTCTTCCAAAGTAGTTTCGCTGGCGAAACTACCTTGGACAACACTTTTAAAAGTGACACAACTTTCACATCCAAAGTCCAAATATAGTCATTGAGCCACAAATTGATCGAAAAACCCCATTTGAGCACATCGATGGGGTTATATCTTGCATATATAGTATAACATATTACATGTATTTAATGAGAGTGATATATAAGCCCAAGTTAATACGTATTTATAGTAATTTAAACTTCTTTAGAAACATGTTTATAAATATCTTGTTATTAATAATATAAAAACACTAGAAAGATATTACCATATGATATAAATGTGTTTAATAAGTAATTATTTATGTATAATATTATTACATTGAGAGTGATTATGAGGGATGTTTTTTAAAGGAATTATTTTCAACACTTTTTTAAGATAATAACAAGGGTACAAAGGGATGTCTATGAATAAGAAGATTTATGTTATGTAAAAATGAATGAGTGACTAGTCTGTTTATTTTTATGATAAAGGAATCTAGTTCTAGTGAAAACAAAAGTGTAAAAACCATGTTTCCTAAAGAAATACTATTTTTTAAATCTCTTGAAAAACAAGCTCGGATAAACATGCTCATAGGTTTTTGCTCGTAAAATTGACGCATTCGATATAGGTAAATCCATCCAAAAACTTCTCCTTTCTTCCATAGAGCTCAGTAGGAGACTTTGGGCTCCAGTAGACCACCCACAAGCATCTAATAGACCACCTTGGCTTTGCTACTAGTTGAGAGAACTGTCAATGGAAGCAGAATGAGAGAGAGAGAGAGAGATTTTGGTGGGTACAGAACACCCTTATTTTCTATGTCAGCCATATATATACGTTTTTTAGTATTGTACATAACCGGGGTTAAGGCACAGTGGCCTTTAACCCCCACAAATAAGCATTATGACAAATTGAGTATCCCTAAGATTATTTTTATCATGGATTGTGATAAGGTTTTGGGAATCAATTTGTTGAAAACTAAAACTTGTACATTGTTTGAAGGTATACTAATTGATGCAATTTTCAGCTATTGTGGCATACTAATATATTTCATTTACATTATACACTTGTCTTGCTAAGAGAAATTATGGATTATACAATTGTATATTTCAAAAGAAACTTTACTTTTTTTACATATCATAGGCCTCACTTTCACATAGATGCATCCTAAAGAAATGAAATTATGAAATGTACAATATTCATTTCTTTTGGTACCTTATATATGGCCTCATTTTCACGTAGACGGCCCCAAAAAAAATTAGAATTTATGGCTACTTAATTAATAAAGTTATTCAATATTGATAAATATAAGACTTGTAGATACCAATTTGAGTATCAATTTAATTTTTTAAAGTAAAATGATTATGAAATTGAGATGGATTGACTTACTAAATTCTAAAAAGAGCCTTATTTAAAGGATGAATAGTCTTATGAACTAATTAAATTTCTTATTTAAAGGATGAGTAGTCTTATTGACTGAGAAATCCTCTTAAGGGGATGGATACATGAACCCTTGTGTGGGGGATTTCCAATTTTTGAGCAAAACCATCTGAGCATTTGAGCAAATTGGATCAGAATGTAGTTTTTTTGTGTCAAAGTTTAAGAAAACAATCCAAATGTACGGACCCATTTTGTGAATAAAGGGGTCATATTGCTTAAGAAAAGAAATGGATATCCTCATTTCTGACTAAACAAGTTTTCTAACTCTTGAAGTTCATCAAATGAGGCCATGATTATGAAACCCTTTGGTAAATGAAGGGTCCATATTGCTCAATAAAAGAAGTGGTTATCCTTGTAAACTAATATACCACAACAACCAATAACCAAAAAACAAATCCCTTTTCATAACCAAAAGGGATGTATAGTCCACAAAAAAAAAAGATTACATTCGACCTTAGCAAAATCCAGTATTCTGCATTTTTGTCACACTAACTCAATTTTAAGTCAAAATATTTTCCACTCATAGTTTTCTAATTTTTCTATATTGACAATTTTAATATGTTTCCAACCTACTTCACTACAAATGAAGATATGATTTATCACATAAAAGACATGTTCAAAGTTTTGTGATTGTAAAATCATCCTACAAGGTGTCCCATCACAATTATCAAGTATCAAGTACAGAAATAGCCCAAAGTTTCCATAAGGAGTTTACAGAAATAGCCCAAAGTTGAGTTCATGTTATTTCAAATAAGTTTCCAACCTACATCATTGCAAATGAAGACATGATTTATCACATAAAAGACGTATTGAAAGTTTTGTGATTGCAGAATCATCCTACAAAGCTACCTGCCACAATTATCAACAAGTAGAGAAACAAACCAAACAATGACCCAGTTCTCCCCCAGGTCCCATTTTATTTACCAAGTCAACCCTTGAACTAGAACCTTGGGTAGATATTTTAAATACATGACACCTACTGAATGAACTATGTTGCAATTGTCTAGGAAACACTACACTTTCGAAATAATTATATCTACAATGTCTTTTCAAGTATAAAATTCCATCTAGCCCATCTGACACGGGTCGAGAGTCACATTGACCCTCCTCAATCCATCTTGATAATCTATACACAGACAAAAAGTTGGTCAATATTAATTGTCAATAACATAATTTAATAAACTAATGCAATGACAAATATTATGGTAATTACCTTCTTTTGTCAAGCAAAGGTTCACATTGTTTTAGCAAATCTTGCAGCTCAACATCCGAGATCTTAATCCCATCTTGCACTTTTTTAGACAAGAAAGTTTCCATAATAATGTCTTGGACAATTATATTTTGTATCCCTTTAGGGCATATAGCACCACCAGCCCTCACCATTTCAGAAACTTTGGTTTTAATTGTTGGGATATCTCAAGGTGTATGCCTCAGGCACACCTTGGTTTCTATGTGTGAGTGCTAGAGGCACAGTTAGGTGCCCATAAGCACAGTTAGGTGGTGGTAGAAGCCACATAGGATGATTGAGAGAATCTAGGAGCAGATTGAGGAGATGATTGTGGAGCTTTGAAGTCATCAGTGATGTCAGTGAGCATGTAAGAGGTGCCTACATAAGGACCTCACTCTTCTTCATTCTATATGCAATCATTCTGAGTTTGTGTTCACTCTATGCTTTCCTTTCAGTTTACCAACATGGTATCAGAGCCCTTTGATCCCCCTTGATCCCATTTCTGCCACATCATCATCTTCTTCTCCATCTTCTTCTTCACCATCTCTTCCCCTTCTTCCCAAATCTTGCTAAAGCCTATTCTCCTTCGTTTCTCTGCCATTCTCCAAGCCCTTCCTGTTGGAGATACATTTCAAAGGGCCAAACCTTTGGCTGCAAGGAATTAGAATATCTTCGTCGCTGCAAGTCGCCATTTCGCGCAGATCGTCGAACCTGTCTTCCACGATTTCTCTGAGACTACTCCATGTTTCTTTAATTCCTTTCAAAATGAGCTTCTCCATACCTTGAGCTATCCTGTGCTGAAATCTAAGCAGCAATGGCTGCATATTCAAGGTGAAAAAAAAGAAAAACCAGTCGAAATTGAAGAAGCAAGCTATGGCGCTCTGATGTGGATTTGCGCCCCTCCTCCTCAGTGGACCTTCTGTGGTATATGAGCTTTCTTTTGCCTTAGAAAGCCCCTTTTTCTTTGCTTTATGAGTGAGATACAAGCCCTCCAAGTTCAGTCCTTTGTTTTTTACAGTTTTGACAAGGTTTTGAAAGTGATGCTACATTGGATGCTACTTTAGCATTTTTGAGTTTTTGAAGTTTTGAATAGCATCAGTACAACTGTGACTTTAACTTTGCTTTGAGTTGCTATACCTAGTTTTGATTGGAAAGCTTTCATTTAGCCACCTCTGTGAAGGATGTAAGAAAAAGCATCATTGATTGAAATTTGGTCACAAGTCTTTGCTACATTAAATGCTTATATTTTGAAGCTTTTCAGTTGTTATTCTAGCCTTCTAAGAGAGAAGACACTGTCCAATACCTGGGTTATACCCTCTCATGGCTACCATATTGAATATAGATAAGTTCAATGGTAAGGGCTTCCACACATGGCAGATGAAGGTGAAATTTGCATTGATGAGGGGAAACCTCTGGGGACTTTTCAAACCGGCTTCAACTTCTTCTTCAACAGCCTCCAATGTTGGAGAATCCTCAGCTCCGACACGCCCGGCAAGGGATCTCGCTAGAGAGGAGAAAGCATATGGTATCATTGCTCTTGCTTTAGGAGATGATTATATTCATCACATCTCTGACTTAGAGTCTCTTTCAGAAGCTTGGCAGAAGCTTGACATGATTTTTGGTGCTAGCTCTCACATCTCAAAATTATCACTTAAAATTTCTTTCTTTGAATTAAAGATGGTTAGTGGCACTCCTTTGGCTGCCCATGTCAATTACATGCGGAGTCTTATGACTCAACTTGCTTCTATCAACTCTCCTATCACTACAGATGATGCTATGGCAGTGTTGCTTAAGAGTATGCCTGAAGATTATGATCATATTGTTACCACTTTGAAAAATCTTCCTAATCCTAATCTTGAAGGTATTATCTCTACTCTCCAAGAAGAAGAAAGGCACATGGAGCTCCAGAAAGGCAATGACACAGCCTATGCCATAAAAATCCAGAAGGGCAAGTTTTCACCTTGCAATCATTGTGGGAAGACTAATCACCTCTCAAAAGACTGCTTCAAAATCAATCCATGCAAACACTGTGGCAAAAATAATCATCATGAGAAGTTTTGCAGAGCCAAAAAGGAAGCAACTTCAAAGACAGAAAATGCCAATCTACTTTCAGTTGATGTGCCTCCACAAGATGAGGCATCCTTTGAAGATTATGCTTTTTAAATCATCTCTATGTATGCTCCAGATCTCTCTTTTTATGTTGAGTCAAGGTACTCAGCCTGGATAGTCCTCCAAAATGAATGAAATAAACTATTGTGTTTTGTGTGTTTTGTAAACACCTCTGGTCACATTATGATGTAGGCCATGTGTATGTGTTTTGCTCCATGGTACCTCCTGCAGACATTGTGTGCATGTACATGCAGGGGAGATAACCATTGGAAGGTCTTTTGTATCCCTTTTGTTTACCTTACACCCATGGGAACCCTTGCTAGCTTGAGATCCTAGCCATTGATAGATCCATAGTTTCAAGGGGGTGTTGCATGTCATGCCAACACTTCCCATGAGTGTTGTGTCAATATGTCTATGTGGTTTCCTACCTTTAGGCCTCATGATTTGGTTTGCGTGTATGATAACATCTATGTGCAAAAGGTGAGAGTTATTATAGATGACAATGCCACACACAACTTCTTGAATTACAAGTTAGTCAAGGAGTAAAAAATCAAAGAAAGCCCTAGTGATCACCAGTATTTGGTGTCACTAGTTGATGGCTATGATAAGGATGTTTGGGATACCCTAGTACAGAGTATACCCATTGTCATATAGGGTCATTAAATGAAGATATATTTTCAAGTTATGAATATGACTTATGCTGATGTGATTTTAGGTTGAGAATGGTCATTTGGTTTCAGTCCATCTTTGTCACGGAGTTATCTTCATAAGTATTTCCCATTCGAAGTAGATGGTAAGACTATTTTACTCCATGGTGAAAGAACATGCTAGCATCTTCTATGATTTGTTCTATGGAACTACAGACTCTTGTATAGAATTCTAAAATAAAAGAAATGTTTTATGCTATTTATTGTGTGATGATGTGGTATGTCTCCGTGATTTGTTTTCTTTTGATGAAAAACATAAAATTGCATTATATATGACGTCTATGAAACCAAAATATGTGCATTCAAGTGGCATTTTATTCTCGACAAGATTTGCTGTAGGACTTTAGGGATGTGCTCATCGCTGAACTACCCCCAAGTTTAACACCTTCTTGAGAAGTAGAACATGTAATAGATGCTATATACCTGGGTCCAAACTAGTCTGTAAATCACCCTATCAGTTGGTCCAAAAAGTAGCTCAATAGGTGGAATGTCAATTAAAGGACTCTCTAAAAATTAGCTTTATATGGCCAAGTATGTCCCCTTGCACTTTACCAATTTTGTTGGTGAAGAAAAAAGATTAGTCTATGCAGTTATGTGTAGACTACCATGGTCTTAACAACATTGCAATTAAGAATAAGTATTCTTTGGCTCTCATTGATGAGTTATTTGATCAACTCAAGGGTGCATATACTTTTCAAATATTGACTTGTGGTATGGATATCACTAGGTATGTATACAGAAAGACGATGTTCGAAAAACCACTTTTAGTACAAAGATGGGGCACTATGAGTTCTTAGTCATGCCGTTCGGTTTGAATAATTCTCTTGCTACATTTATGACACTTAAGGATAGTGTCTTAAAATCCTATCTGGGCAAGTTTGTCCTCATTTTTTAAGATGACATTCTCATCTATAGAAAAACTAAAGTAGAGCATCTCCCACACTTGCGACGACAAGTGTCTACATTGCTCCATGAGAATTCCTTATTTGCTAAAGAAAGCAATTGCAAATTCTTTGTAAAACAAATTTCGTATTTGGGTCATCTCAACTTTGTTGATAGGGTAGGTATGGATCCAACTAAAGTTGAGGCTATATTGAGTGGCCTACACACCAACAAACCTAGTTGAATTGTAAAATTTTCTAGGCTATTTGGGACTTAATTGCAAGTACATTAAGGACTCTACAAAGATTGCTATTCACATGATGAATAAATTAAAGGGAAAGGGCAAGACCTTCTCATGGGGAGAGCCCAAGCAAAGAATTTTGGAGAAATCAAAGTAGCAATCGCTACTATCACTCCCATCTTTGAAAGTAGTAGATCGAGTTCAATCATATGTGGTTGAGACAGATGCCATTGATATTGCTATGGGTATCATCCTTTTATAAGGAGGTAGACCTATAACATTCAAAAGTAAGAAGCTTTATCATGCTCGATGTAGTTGCTCAATGTAAAAGTGGGAATTGTATGCAATTGTACATGCTTTAAAGAAGTGGTGGCACTATTTATACGGTGCCCACTTTGAGATAGTATTTGATCATTATACTGTCGAATGGATAATTTTCCAAATGGAGTTGAGGGGTCATAAAGCTAATTGGTCTACATGTGTGCATCTAGGGGAGTCACATGTGTGTGTGCGTGTGTGTGTGTGTGTTGTAGAAGCACATCTAGTGCTACGAGGTGTCTAATGTGTGACCCAAGTGATGATGTAAGCCAAAGTCCCCCACATGGGAGGCTCCTTTGATTTAGGCCAATCCCACTGATGTAGGGGCTGATTGCCATTGATATAGGGGAGGTGCCTACACCATCCTCTCTTTCTATATAATGGAGGACACTCCTTCATTCTAATACATGGATTTTGCCTCACTTGAGCTCTCTCTCTTTGTGCCATTATGCATCTCTTCTACCCCACACTCTTTTACAGGTGCATCAGGCAATTCATCACCCATGTCTTCCACATTTAGGCTTAGGCCCACCAACCCAAGCCTACATTGCATAACATACATGTGTCTTAGCTTACAATCATGGTAGCCCAATGTGCTCTTCTGCAAGCTTTGCTGACAGCATCGAGCATTTGCAGTTACTTTCACTCATGTCACCATAAAAGGCCTCATAAGGAGTAGCTTTGAAAAATGGGTTAAGAACTAAGAAGGCCTATAGAGGGTCCCATCACCACCATATGAGTCCAAGGTACATCTCCCTAGGCTTTTATGGTCCCGAAAAGTGTACCACCCTCTCCCACTTGGAGGGGCACTCCACTTGCAAAAAGTTCACTCTCTTTATACCCCAATGTGGGTCCCCATTCCCAAAAAGTATTTGGTGGGTACCACACCCCCCAAAAATTTGACTTGTTTCAAAACTTCCAAAAATGGGATGCAACCCTTCCCTCAAACTATGCCTATGCACCAAAATTACTTCCCAACCACTAAATCCTTCTTCTTCACCATAATTGCTTTCCAACCCTTTAATCTTTTTTCTTCTCACCATATCCACTTTCCAATCCTTGAATCCTTCTTCTTCTCACCATATTCACTTCCAACCCTTGAATACTTCTTCTCACCATAATCTACAAAGCCATTTTTCAAACCCAGTCATGGCTCCATTGCAAGGCTCCCCTATGGCATGGTGCTTGGTAGTTGATGGTGTAGCAACAAAGCATAAAATGCAAGCTGGCATGGTGCATGCTCCTTGTAATTATCTACACTTTTTTGTTGCTTTAACTCTCACTCCAATCTTCTTTTCTCACATTTGGTTTCATTTTAGGAAGAAGTAGTTCTAATTGCTCTCTCAGTTACAAGGTCATGTGATAAAATGTGTGCTTTGGCAGCTCGTGGTGGAGCTAGCAAGGAGAGGGTGCAAGCTACATGGTACATGAGAGACAACTTCTAGAGATTCTTAGCTACCTTCTCCCTATAGATGGTTGGATGAAAATCATTTGATATCTCCAAACATGTGGGAGTAATATCAAATAGATTTCAAGGACATTGAGCATTGACAGACAAAAACATTTAGGCAATCAAAGGAAGAGGGAAGAATCTTATGTGGTATTCTCCATTTTTTGAGGTGGATGCAATAGAGGTGGTCATTCTTTAGCACTTACCACTAAACCCATCAATATTTCATGTAGCTTCTAGGAGTTATTGTATTGTAGAGGACACATATTGTAGTATAGTGTGCCATTTTATAGACAGTGGACACTGTATTTTGGCTCCCCAATGGAGGCTCCTTGTACTTGCCCTTTATATTAATGCAATTGATCTTCTATCATTTTCCTTTATTTATTTAAGAAGATTTTGTTTTCTTTTGTAACAAATCAATAGAGATGTTTCTTGTGAGAGTATAGGGTTCCTATCTAAATTAGTTGGAAAAAGCACAAGCACCATTCTCATGAGATAAAGTAAAATCATAATTAGTGTTGCTTTTTCCTGTTGTCTTATTTTTGTTTCTTATTGGTGTTTTCTCAAAGATATAGATATTTTTTAAGCCTCTTGTCTCCAATGTGCATTTGGGTTAGACGGTGTTATCGCTTTGCCTAAATGGTACGCTTGGCCAGCATGATTTTTTATATTCTAATTGTTTAATGTGCCTTATGCCATTAGTTCTTCCATAGTGGTTATCAATATTTCCTTTAATCAACACCAATACGAGAGGTCAATACAACCCATTAGCCAAACATTAGTTGTGCCAAGAAGAACAAGTACTTTATAAGCAAAGGAAAGTAACCATGTAACTAGGTTTGAACAAGATTGAGAAATCATTTATTATATGGGTATGTGTATGGGT